>NW_023396987.1:0-79198 GCF_011125445.2 Fundulus heteroclitus
CTCCCACCATGGACTGTTCTCTCTGCTGCCCTCTGGGAAGAGGTTTTGCAGCATCCGCTGCAGGTCCACCAGTTCTGCAGCCTTTTACTTTTTTACCCTGTTGCCATCAGACTGTTGAACTTTTGAACTCTACCTGGACTCTGCATCACACTTGCATCATTATTTTGCACTACCGACGTTGCCAAACTTTTATAACAACCTTAAACAGCACACAACTGAAGGTCCACTGTATTTTTGCACCATATTGTTTTGCACTGCTCTGAACTTTTTCATTTTAATTCCTTTTGCATCATTATTTTTGCGCCATAAACATGGTTGAACATTCTTCTTCACATTATTTTGCACACTGTTCTTCCCCTGCATTGTTACATTCTGATCACTGCTGCACTTTATATTGTAATGTTATCTTATTCCAACTGCAATCTCATTACACTGTCGGAAGCTGTATGCAACAAAATTCCGTTCTGTATTCACTCTGTGCATACAAAATGACAATAATGTTGTCTAAGTCTAAGTAATAAACCGGTGAACCTTGTATATGATTACAGTTGTGCTTACGGACCGATTTTATGTGATCTCTCTACTCTCAAAAATCTGTTAAAATGTGTAAGTACGACTTTGATTAGCAATGAAACCGCTCAATGGATATTCAGAGACAGAATGCTCTCCCTCTCAGGAGAGCTGTTTACGGGGGAGGTTGGAGTGATACTACACACTTGGGAAGAATATTTAAGGTGCCTTATAATCCGGTGCACATTATGTGTGGACATAGACACACATAGACACGTTATTTCACAGTGTGCCTTATAATCGGGTGCGCCTTATGGTCTGAAAAATATTTATTATTATTATATTACTAAATCATGGGAGAACTGGAATTGTATCTTCATAAATGTCACAGATAGTAAGAATATCTTTGTTCACTGAAGTGAATATTTAACTGTAATTTAAAAAGTGTTGAACTTGCCAAAAAAAAAAAAAAAAAATATATATAATATATATATATATATATATATATATATATATAATATATATATATATATTATATATATATATATATATTTCAAAATAATAATACTCCTGTACAGCAGCGTGAGTAATTCCTATTCTACAATTTAATGTTAAGGCTTAAACATGTGTCCCTTATGGGAAGCCCTCTGCATGAATATCTTGAGGTCACTAATGCACACTTGGGGATAATGTTTGCCCTTTGCCACATCTCATAACCACCAAATCATTCCAGTGGCACAGAGAAAACAATTTCTTTTTGCTTTCATTTAATAATGGCTCCAAGAAAAGGTCCAGTGCATTCTTGCCTGTAAAAAGAAGCTAATTACTGCCTTTCTACAGTAAAATATGGCTGTTTACTGAAAAATGACAAGCAACAACTGAGGAGGCAATCCGAGGCAATTAACAGAACCAGTTTTACTGGTAAATCTTTAGTGTCTCTTTCATTGTCAGTGCTTTCTGCAAGCCATATATCAGCTCAGTTAAATAAGAATAATAGGCTTGGCCAACAGGATTTTTTTTTTTTATAAAATGCATGTAGACAGGAGGGTAATTAGGAATAACAAAATGAATAATAGATGCTTGGCAAACAGTAGACCCCTAAATTACTAAGAACTAAATAGCAATTTTCTAACCTGCAAGAATAAAATTATTCACCCCTTTGGCTTTTTACCTATTGTGCTATAATCCATCCTGTAATTTAATTTTTAAACTTTATTTATCTATCTATGGTATGTGATGGATCAGCACAAAAAATTTTAGTTTAGTGAAGAGAAATTAAAATTGACATGTGCATATGTATGACCTAAACCCTAACATTTGCAATAAGCCCCTAAAAAGTTCTACAGCAAACAATTATCTTCTAAAGTCACATAATTAGTAAATTAAGTCCTCCTTTGTTCAGTCTAAGTTACATGATCTACCAGTATAAACACACCTTTTCTAAAAGACCTCAGGGGCTGCAACACCATTAACCAAGGGAATCACAACATGAGGACCAGGGACTATACAAACAAGTCAGAGACAAAGTTGTTGAGAAGTGCAAGTCAGAGTGGGTGATGAAAAATATAAAAATCTTTTATGTACCCGAAGCACCATCAAATAAGGTGTGCTTTATTATTCCCAGAAATGGGCAATTATTGAATCCATCATCTTCAAATTGAAAGCACATGGTACCACAATAAGCCCGCCAAGAGACGGCCACCCACCAAACCCACAGACTGTGTGCATTAATCAGAGAGGGAGCAAGGAGACCAATGGCAACCCTGAAGAGTTGCAGAGCTCCACAGCAAAGGCTGGAGGATGTGTCCATAGGTCCACAATAAGCCATGCACACCATAGAGCAGGGCTTTATGAAGAGTGGCCGAAACGCCTCACTTCCTGTTAAAAATAAGAGTGCACGGTTTCTGTGTTTCCAATAGACATATGGGCAACTCCCCAAATGAATGGAGAAAAGGAATTCCACCCAGTTTAAAAAATGTGAAAAAAAAAAATCTAAATCTTTTCTAACCCATTATAAATGAATAAGTTGGTTTCTAACAATATTTTTTTTTATAACTCAAACTTTAAAAAACTAAGGGAATATTTGTGACTTTATCTGTTCTTAATTGATATGAAAGAACAAACTTGTGCTCAATCAACAGTTAATAGATACAGGAAAAGGGCATGTATTTAATGTTTCTTCAGTCCAGAGTCATTTTCCAAAATATACTTTTAAAACCTACAGGCTCAGATTTCTTAGAACCAAATCATCCTGTGAATCATGGCTTACTAGCATGTTTCATTGTGTGCTTTCAGAAAATCTGGTTTGTCCTCATTGTTAAAATCTTGCTTTTCCTGTTTTGGACATCATTTTAGAATTAGTGATGATTCTAAAATAAAGTATGTATTGTCTTTGAGGCTTGTGCTTGACTGGACCTCAAGGAAAGGATCACCCTTTTCTATTTTATTCCATGACAGTTGGAATATTTTCAGTCCTTGTGGTTCTCAAGAAGATGAAAGGCGATGGAAATTTGCAATCAGACAAAGCTATTAGATTTTTTGTGCTGTGACTAACACAAAATCCAATTTTAACGTTCAATTGATCTTTTGATTTTGACTATAAATTACTTCTACCTCCCAATGCACCTCATATAGCCCAGGACTAATGACCAGTAATGGTTTGTGGCAATACTTGGAACGTAGTAAATTACATTTGGAGTATCTCTAAGGTTGTTCCTCATTTTGAATCCTTTTTGTCAAACTGCTGCGTTTCCAATAACAACACACCACAGTGCTTCAATAAACAACACCACATGTCAGAATCATCAGAATCCCTGCTTAAACTTTACTCTGACCTTTATGACATACTGTGATGTTTTGCAGTCAAATGCCAAGTGACCAGAACAGAAGACCTCAAAAACTAAGACCACAGCTCTGAAAATCGTAGACTGCTTCTTCTTGTGGGTAAGTTTAAGCCTCAAGCAAAAGACAGAAATGTTTCTAACTCAGGAACCTGATGCCACTGTCTGCCTCAATAAAGACAGAAGCTGAAAGTGTTAGTGGTTATGTATGAATGCATTTACTGATTTGCATGCAGTCTCAGCATAAAGAAAGCATTTTATTATCGATACAATGACATGTTTTCTTTTTACAGATAAACTCAGGAGTAGAAACCACTCACAAATATACCTGTGTAATAATGAAGTTGATTTTTCATTCAGTAGTTTATATATACAGCACACTTAAGAGGGAAAGATGGAAAAAATTAAAGAAAACACAAAGAAGATGAGTTTGGATAATGGTTCCACATAAAAGTTAGTGTATCTCATAGGGTGCTAATAATGGTCAATCAGCCGTAAGTTATGAGTAAATGGCAGTACATATAAAGTTAAAGAGGTTGGGCATATGCTGATAATCTTGCCTGCTAGACGAATTCTTGCAGTATCTGTGAGTTCACAAACACATGGGAATCCATCAGTTGTTTTTTTTTTTTTTTAAATAGATCTTAGCCTTTACGTGGAAAGTGGCATACACACATTTCAGGCACCGTTTTGTGTAATGCTTACTCTGGAAACCCCATATTCAAGAGTTTGCGTTTTAAAAGATGTATTCAAGAGAGTGCAGATGAAAGGCAGGCAAGAATGGCTGATGATGGCAGTAACAGATGATAAAGGTAGATGTCAGGAGCTGACCAGGAGATGATGGCAGATGACCAGATGATCGGGGCAGAGACCGGATGACCAGGTGATGACAGCAGAAACAGACAGATGTCTTACTGACGAGTCCTCAGAGAGGGCAGAGCGAGCACTTATCCACACAGGCACACCAAAAGGTGGCGGTGCACACAGGCACTAGAACGTGGAGCTAGTTACGGCAAGGCGGACGTAGGCACAGCAGGCTAAGCCAGCAGAGCACATAAACACTGAGGTGCAGATGTAGGCAGTGAAAAGAGATGAGACTGCCTGATGACTGGCTGTGAGTGGCATGTATACAGACAGAGTCCCAGGTGAAACACCTTGATGATAATTAGCCAGTGGCAGGTGAAGCTGATTACTGGCACATAATGGGGAAGAATGAGTCAATCAGCCCCAAAAACACAAACAAAAAGCACCGGTCATGACAATTTTGTATGTACTCAAGGTTGACAAATGAGGTCCCTGTTGAATATAAACAGATAAACAGGGGTGGGAGCTCTTGTGGATCTTGCAAGTTAACCAGGTACAATTTGCAGATAGGAAGGGAAGCATGAATTAAGTGAAGGAAAGAGGGATAGTTTTAACAGAAGCCAGAAGTAAGTTTTGGATAAGTAGATCCAAGGCACAGAGCAACAAATTAGACACTTGCCATCACAAGGATTACAATGACATGGGACCTGGATTACTGCAAATAGGGTGAGACAATTTATTACTGATAGTAATAGTAGTTGTTACCTTATCTTTAGCTGAAAGATGTCACGCTGCTGTGCAGAAACATGAAGTATATCTTTTAGCGGTGTAAGGTTAACAGCTAGTCAATGGGATCCCATGTTTTAGCTAATTTCAGGAATGTAAAAAAAATATATAAAATATTCTTTTATCCTTGAAATACAACTCTATATTGAGAGACTTTTGTCTTTATTTTGTTGAATTACTTGAGTTATGCAAAAAAATATGTCAGCAGTGGCTGTCACTGCATCAGTCAACTTTATCAGCTGTTCACCAGTCCATCAGGATATTGTCTTAACAAGTACAAGACTTGGAATAGCAGACGAGTGTAGTTATTTCTTTAATGCCGTTGTAAAACTGTTCCCCTGATGCCAACTCTAAAAGTTTTTTTGCACTCTACACAGGTTTAGGCTGAGTAACAACTCACAGCAGATAAGATGGACTGATTTAGCCAGCACCCTGTATTAAAGGTGACACTGTGGAGTAACGTAGGAGTTGTTTTGTTAAAAAAAAAAAAAACTTGGTACATTTTGAAAACATTTTTTGAAAGTGTAATATTCACTTATAGAGCATTGTATCACATTATTATGAACATTCCATTGAGTTGTTTTAAATAGCTAAAGTCAATTAAGAACTGACTGTTGGCCTTCAGACTCACTGTCATCTTTTTACAACAGCTAAAAATAACAGATGAGACTGAATAAAACAGAGACCGGCTTCGGGTGAGTCCAGAGAGATAAACTGCTGGGAGCAGACACAGACCGGGGGAACTCGTCCGAGGGAGAAGCAGAGTAACAGAGGCAGTCCAGACAGGGGAAACCGAGATCACAGTCCACACAGAGTCCGGGTTAACTGGCAACAGAGAAGCACAGGGGTGAGCAGGCTCGGCAACTTATGGACAGGCTTGGGTCGAGCAGACAATTCAGGAAGTAACAGAATCCAAGGTCCAGCAACAGATCAGGTCCGATAATCAGACAGGCAAAACAGGAACAGACAGGGGTCAGGCTGGCTCGGTAACGTGAAGCAGAATCAAGGTCAGAAACAGACAGACAGAGTAAAGAATTGCTGGAAGTTCACACCATGGGGATGGAGACGTTCTGGCAGGGAAGTGGCAGAGGAGGCAGGCTTAAATAGGCAGGAGAACAAAGGTGAGAAAGTGAGCTAATTAGCCAGAAACAGGCGGAGGTAACCAGGGGAAGGGAAGTGGCTGAATGAGGAAACAAGCTGACAGAAAATAAGTGGAAAGGGACAGAAACTAAACTAATCCGAAACATAAATAATCACAAAGACCAAACCTAAGATAGAAACCCAAACTAGGACTACAGACTAAGACACAGAACTAAAACTATCACAGAACACTGTTATAACCTCACAGAAATTCTTTTCAATAAAATTCAATTCATCTCTATAAGCAGTGAGTTGACGAACTGATGAGCTGCAGTTGGTAACAGCCCTCTCCTTATCTGGTGGGTAAGACAATAAGGAGAAGACGTTGCCTCCACACACAGAACCACCAGGTTTCTCCTTTGGGATTGTTGAGCTCAGGATTAGAGATATAGAGCCAGCCGAAGTGGTGAATATTTCCTATTAGGCTACCGTCTGGTCCTTTGGGAAGATGTCTCGACAGGTTTAACTTTTATTGAACCCCTAGGTGGAGCTAAAAGTCATGGAAGGATTATACTTGTCAATGGGCTGGTAATGACTTGAGCTTCCCCTCTAGGAATTGCAAAGCATGATCCCAAGGAGACGGGCATCTAAAATATCTTTTCTAGCCTTCTGCTTATAAGATCAAATCATGGATAAGTGGAAGAACATGAGCAGATAGTTGAAACAAAGAATATACACTTGAAGTGTCCATATTTAACTCAAATGTACTGGGTTAAGTTGTATTTTCAGGTTCCAATTTTCAGCTCTGAAGCATTGGGGAGGGACTGTGTTCCCTGCTGTGATGAAGCCTTTTTCAAATGCTGCACACATGCTGAGAGTTATAAAGCATTTCTGCCCTAACTATGATTTGGCCTTAAATATATGTATTTTAAGTTGTCGTGTTGCAGTAACTGACATTAAAGCTGCTGCATTATGTATAAGAACATCTAAACAAATAATTTAAGTGCATGAAACATTTGTAGGTGCTTGTTTGGGCCATCAAATGAGGCCATATTTCTTTGAGTACAATCATTATCTGTGTTTAATCTGTGCTTTTTCTGTTCTCTTTCTAACAATAGACAAGGGTAACCTGAGTAAATACAGAAGGCAGTTTTAAAATGATGATTTCATTTGTTGGGGATAAAGCAACAGTATTCAATGTGACCTGGCCTAATGTGGAAAAAAACAATATCCCCACTTGTCAAACCGTGACTGTTGATATGTTTTGGAAAACTGAGTTACATTTTTATCAGCCACACCTGTGCATGATTACTGCCTGACCTGTGGATATAAAAACAACCTGTTTGACAAATTTAAGGAGTCCGAAAGATTTCAAACAGGAACTAATAATGTCCAAATCTAAAGAAATTCAATGGCAGATAAGAGTGCCATCATCCACAAATGGAGTGGATAAGGAAGGGTGGTGAACCTTCCAAGGATTGGCTAGCATACTC
This sequence comes from Fundulus heteroclitus, assembly GCF_011125445.2. Classification (NCBI taxonomy): domain Eukaryota; kingdom Metazoa; phylum Chordata; class Actinopteri; order Cyprinodontiformes; family Fundulidae; genus Fundulus; species Fundulus heteroclitus. Next base: position 7,514 of record NW_023396987.1, read on the forward strand.
CAAAAGCGCATCCAGAAGGTCACAAAGAAACCCAGAACAACACATAAAGCACTGCAGGCCCCATCTTTCTGAGTTAAGGTTGGTGCTCACAATTCAACAATTGAAAGAGACTGAGCAATCCATGAAGGAGTTTAATAGCAAAAATCATGACGAATGAAATTAGTACAAAGGCTAACTCACACTTTCCAAAAACATCTTTATGATCCCCATAGACTTATGGAAAAACATTCAGTGGACTTAAAAGCCCTGCCCAGTAAGTCGAAGCCCTGGTATTAAACTCACACCAACTTCTGGAAAAAAAAAAAAAAAAAACAACATAAAACCAACAGTTAACAATATTTGTAGTAGTGTGATGATTGGGGACTGCCTTGCTACTTTGATTGTAACCATTAATTATGCTGTCTACCAGAAAATCATTGTAGAAACTTTCCAGCCAATTTGTGACCTTAAAGGTTTAGTGGAAGACCTTTTTCCGCTTTTAGTTCCGGGGGGGATCATCTTATCTACTGGTTGTCCCACGTCAGTGTGGCGTATTCACCTAACAGCAATGTGTGTTCACGCTCCTTGTTAGTTTTCTCTTGCTACCTGCGCATGTGCACTTTCTTTAACGTCTCCTTTCTGGCCGTGTAGCATTAAGAATTGCTGTCTTAATGCCAGAGAGCCCAACAGATTTACTTTCACAAGTGGAGCATTACTGCTTTCGCTATAGTGCTCCGCTTGATATGTACAGTATACTGTATGCAAAAAGCTTTATCAGATATTATTTTGGGACTATTTCGCATTCAGTGGACAGAAAAACCGAAAAGTAAGAGAGAAAGAAAGGAAGAGAAAAAGAGGAGACAAAATGCTAAGAGAAAAGGTGACAAAAATAGACGGAAAAAAGGAAGTACGACATAACATCGTCAGAGGACGTGTTCACGTATGTGTGTGCATGTTCCTTATTAGTTTCCACTTACTGTGTGTTTATGTATCCAGTGAGCTTTGGTTTCAGTTGTTCATTGTAGCTCCACTGCTATCACCGTATACTCTTAAAATAGGTGAAAGTCATGAGAATATAACCGTCTTATAGGTTTATGAGAAGGCCTCAGAAGAAAGAAATAAGACCAGATTATTTTTGGGAGATTCTTCCATGCGAGTGGAAGTGCAGGTGGCATGGTCTTGTGCTTGCGCAGTTACTCAAAAAGTGACTTGGGCATTTGTTTTACCTATATTGCTTAAAAAATCATCCACGCTACCTTTACGCTTAAGCATACTTGGGTTACACAGCAAGACGATTATCCGACTGAGGGAAAGGGTGGGCACACCAGCGAAAAAAAGAAAAACAAAAGGCCATTCATATAAGAAACCCTCTACTGCAGGTGAATTAAAACAATTCTGTAAAGAAAAAATAGCAAAGACTTCTCCACTGTAATGTAAAAGACTAATTGGCACTTATCACAAATGTTTGATGGCAGATGTTGCTACCAATGGTGGCACAACCAGTCATTAGGTTTAATGGATGGCTACTTTTTCACAGAGCAAGGTTGGTTAGCTTTTTTTCTTTTAGTACATCAATTCATCATTTGAAATTAGCCTTTTGTATTTATACATTTAAGTGTGAAAAACTGAAAAAAAAGATTGCATCTGTAACGGGCAAATACTTTTATGCTGCACAATATTTTTAAAAGGATCTGGCCTCACTGTAGCAAATATTCTTTATGGACCTACAGTTGACAGTAATGGTGGTATTTCATAGTCACCCTTGTGACTGGTGAATTGTCTGTCAATCTAATAAAACACTTTTGTGGATGGCTATGTGCTGTTAACGGAAGTGATTTGGTAGTGCTAGAGTAAGAGCTCAGTTTTGCATTTTCTTCTAAATGTATGACCAACATTCATACGCACAAATTTCATCATGCTCGAAATCAACCCGCACTGACAGTACAACCCCTGATTGTAAACAGTATAAAGATAAATATTTAATGCTGGGAGCATTTACTCAGAACATGCATGTCTGGCTTCAATACAACTTCCATAAGTATCAGCCATATTGATGGCAGATGTTCCCTAGAGCAAACGCAGAATGTTCTCTGGCAGTTGGTTTAAATTCCCTCTCTTCCCATCTTCCCTCCCTCCTGCCTGCCTCCTCATTGTCAGGCACGTCACATTTGAAACAATCCTCAGGCAATAATTGCCATAAACAAAAGAAAAAAAAAAAACCCTGTTTATCTGGTTGGAACAGCAGTCCAAATGAATTCATGCTACCATGGGGAGTGATGGGAATGACGGCAGTGAATGAAACTTTGATATTCTTACAAAAGAATGAAATCAATTTGAACGAAAAACATATTGCTCTTTTCTCTCCCTCTGTTCAGCTTCTTTGATGTTTTTTTTCGGGAGAAAAAAAACATGGCTCTGACGCTTTTGGGGATACAAGCGGCACACCCTGTTGATAATTATAGATTAGTTATGCACTGCCATTATCAGGATCAGTGTAAGCAGTTTCTTAATTATGTATGGAGAGATAAAAACATAGAACTGAAACTATGAGGAGTGCCAGAGTTTACACATAAACACGCACAAGCGCAAATATACATACACTGTCGTGTTTGCTAAGAATGAGACTCTTGTGCTGGCAACAATTATGGACACAAATGGAAAGTCTGAAAGCTTCATTGAAACAAATGTAGGCTACAATTAGATGGTCCTTCTGGGTTTACAGTGGGATTCCGTGTTGCCACTGAGGGGGAGAGGTAAGTGAGGCTTGAAGTGAGGTAAAATATTGTTGTTGTTGTCAGAGGTGAACTCTTATTGCTGTGGGAGGTGATGGTGGTCCAAGCAGAGGAAAATATCCCCATGGGGTCTGAGGTTGCCAGGTGTTGGTGGTGAATGGCGGCTTGGAAATGGCTTCCTTGCTGTTTTCTTCCAGGATGGGAATCTGAAGAACGGAGGGACGATGGAAAGAGGACATGCAGGTTAGAGAATGGTAAGGTGTTGGAGTGAACCAGGTAGCTGGCATCAGGAGGGTGGTCAGAGGAGCAGTGAAGAGATTCATGGGGGAATCTTGAGAATATTTTTCCTGCAATCACAAGGACCAAGAAAGCAGAGGACTGGAACAAAATAAGTAAGCATGAATGCCTTGAACTGGTTTCTGCAGGAAGGAAGGCAGCAGAAGTAAGCATTTAATCTTGAGGTAGGTAAAGCCTCATTACCAAGCATCAGCGCAAAACAATCTGGCTTCTGACTCAGTGAATCTGGTCCTCTTTATGCGCCTTCTGATTTGGCTTGATGAGCCACAGCCACAGGAGAACACCTGACATTCACCTCCTCTAATGAAAGGAGGCGAGGGCGAGACACATGCAGACAGCAACCTGCACACTGCTCTGTGTATATGACATAAACATGCTCCTGTATAAAAGTAGCTAGACATTTCAATCCTTTATTTCCTTAAACTGTCATAAAAAGGGCATAAATTAAATACATCTGAAGTATTATGTCAACCATCCTAATCTAATTTTGTGGGGATAGCTTGGGGGTGGCCTCTTCTTGTTCCAACATGACTGTTCACCCATGTACAAAGGTCCATAGTCACGAATGGCCAAATTGGTGTGGAGGAACTTGACTGGCCTGCAAGGTCTGACCTTAACCCAATAGATCACTAGTGAGAAAATTAAGAGCAGAGATTGTGAGCCAAGTCTTTTTGTCCAACAGCAGTGTCTGATCTCACAAATGTGCTTCAGGAAGAATGATAAAAAGTCATGGCTGTGGTGAAAATGAAATGTAATCAACATGTGTTAACTTTCACAACCTTTTAATTATTACCTAATTAATAATTACTTTCATGTCATATTTGTTCATATAAATGAAGGCAAGTTACAGTTAAACAGATTATCCTGGATCTAAAACTTTTAGATATTATATTTCATATGACAATTTTATATATAATGGGATCACTATAAATAATATTCCAAAAAATATCCAGAGTGGAAGCCAGGAGAGTTCTTTATATTAAAGGTAAAATATATATATTTTTTGGACATTTATTATTCCCTTTCTGCTGTAGCCAAAGTCTCATTTGGTGGTGCCATGGAGTTTGTTGGTTTCCACAGTAGTGATGTTGGGTCCATTAGAAAAGATTTTCACTTTACTTGTTGAAGAAAAAAAAAACGACTTGTCAAATCCACAGTTGTGAATTGCTGGATGTTTCAGGAGCAAGCCTCTGAGGGTGGCTTTAAAGTGCACTTTATCACCTTGGGGAGTCAGAGAAAATCACTTAGGGGGATGAGTGCTTTTCCTCTTTTTGAGGAAGGCTTGTGGACAGAAGTAGTGGAGGAGAAACATTGGATTCCATGACACTTCACTCACTCGTCAGGTCACACAGACACTGTTCTATTCTGTTATGCTTTACACCTCTGTCCCCATGGTGACAAGTATTATGATGGATAAAGCAACTATGGAAGCTGAGAGCACAAAGTATTATTACCTAATGGAGTTTGTGCAGCCTTGAAAATCTTGGGATTCTGTTCCTTTATATATTTGAATTAGACCACTAGGGCTTTTTATGTTCATGAAATGCATTCACTACACTGACAAGTGGAACAGACTTACACAGCTGTAAAAAAAAAAAAAAAAAAAAAGAAGCGCCATATTGGCCAAATTTCCAAAGGCTCCCAGGCGATGGCACCTCATTTGGTGGCATCATTAGACTAAGCCCTTGTAGCTCCCTTGGAGGCACAAGCCACACAAGTCTGCTGGACCAGTCCCAGGGTCAAAGCACTGCTGAGGGAGCATCTGACTGCAAGACTCTGATGAATGTCAGGAGACTGAAGCCCACCAGCCATCTGGCAGGGTAAAGACACTGTTGGTGAAGTACTATCAATCTGTGTCATGTCCACAGGGTTAGAGATGTGGCACATGACAGTGGTCGATTTATGAAATCCAACAAAGGGGTGGTGGTCTGTGCATGTGTTTGACAATTTGAAAAGACGTTTCATATAAGACTGAGACACAGCTAATTTCAGAGGGCAATAACAAAACAGCAAATAACTGCTGAAGGGAGACCAAAAATCATCTAATAGTACACTGTAAAATTCATACCTACTCAAAATGATTTTACCTGCTTTCCAAGGCGGTTATAGAACGACATCTATAGAGATGCCACCATCCAGTGAGCAGCTGATAGTTACTCTTAGCCAAATCAATGGCGCTGTCGTGTTTAGTCCAGTTACAACTGTTCAGCATTTTTAAACTATAACTGCCCAGACAGGGATCTATGATTGTTTATGACCTACTACCTATTACATGCCGTGACATGCAGCCCCTCATGAAAAATCAATACGGTCAAAGTTGCATTGCATAGAGTATATTGTAGTAATGATTAAGAGCTATTTATTGCAGATATGTTTTAAAAATAGGATGAAGTGACTTGTCAGTTACAATGCCCTCTAAAGTAATAAAAAAATAAGGTAATGCTATATAAGAAATACATCATTATGCCTATTTTTAGACGAAGTGCTGGTATAGTGTAAGGTCACTTGACTTTATAGGACCACCAGGTAGTTCTCATTTGTTTGTGAGTATATCAGCTAAAGGGATAAAAAAATTTAATGCAATACTTGCTGTGATATGGATGAAAGTTTAATCCTCCAATCCATTTCCTCCCTGTTCAGTCTTGTTAAAATCAATTTAATGGTATTAAGTGTCATATCAGTGTCATATTCTCAGATGAGGTAAACAAGGGAAGGGTGGTGAAACATCAGTGTAACCCTTTTGTTTAATAAACTGTGTTTAGTCAGAGCATCCATACGCCTACTAAGCCACGGAAAAAACAAACAAACAGAAAAAATACATAGCCCAGATTCCAAAATAAAACCTTATCTGGAAATACTGGAATACTAATGGATTTTAGACAGAAGTAAAACTGCTGCTAATTGTGTTTTGTCTTCAGCTATTCAAGGTTGGCTCTAGATAGCACCAGACGTCTTACAGAGGTATTTGAATACAACTTTAGATTTTTAAAAAGTATCTTTTTGCTTGAAAAATCTTAAACAATAAAACTAAAAACTTCTGGCCAAAAAAATCTGCCATGTATTAGCATGATCAATGCTGTGTACTAAACAATGGTAAATGGCTTGTATTTGTATAGCGCTTTAACTAGTCCGAACCCAAAGCGCTTCACACTAAAGTCAGTCATTTACACCCTGACGGTGGTGAGCTATGTTAGTAGCCACAGCTGCCCTGGGGCAGACAGACAGAGGTGAGGCTGCCATACATCGGCACAACCGGACCCTCTGACCACTGCCTGAAGGAAATAAAAAAGAAAAATCCTGATATTAAGTGGCTTTGTTAAACTAGTGTCTCTTTGGCAAAGGTTAGATAAAAATCAGAGCAAACATTAAAGTCTATTATGCTATTGATTATTTACATACAAATGCTGACATATGGTCTGCAGTACATCTATGTTCAATACAAAATTTCTAATAAAAAGTATTTACATGATAAAAAGTAACAAATTATGTAATTTTAAACTAAATATTTTTCAGTTTCCTTGTATATATTTAATTAAAATGTCCTATACTAATTATTAATTCCTACCTCATTAATCCAGTTAAAAGCATTTATTTACCCGTAGTAATTTCACACCTTGCCATAATGCTAAAAAGCGTTTTGCATGACTCCACTGGGATTTTGAACAACTTACTTTCTGCAATAAAAATTTGGCCTTGAAACTTTGATGGCTCACATTTCACCCCCCAGGGAAAGAAAATCTAAAGGTACATTTTGCTGTAATTTTGGGAATAATCACCTTTTAGTTACCTTTATCTTAAATATTAAACTTCAAAAATCCCCAGAACGATATCATGTCTAGCTTCATAAGAAAGCATATGTTCCTTTTACCCTCACAGTGGAGCTTTTTCGTTGTACTGGTGGATCCTTTTATTCCTTGGAAAACAGAGAGGAATATATGAGCCTCTCAGCATGGATGAGATGACTGCGGAGAAGAACGGAGGATAAAATAAATTGTTTTCTGCCATGTATCTTTGTATTGTGAAACATCTTCACAAATCATGATATTGTTTTCAAGAATGTTGTGGATGAATGGGCACACAGTGATGTGTGAAGTCACATCATTTGTGTCACACATAGTAAATTCTGCCAAGGGGCTTTGGTTCCTTCTTTATAATGGCAGGAGTAACATACTCTTTTTCAAAACATTTAGCGCATATATTATTCAATTAAATCAACGGGGGGAGGTAGAAAGGAATGTAGAATTTGACAATGCTTCATTGTTACACAAAGATTTGTAAAAATAACTATCGACAACTTAAGTTTTTATGACATATTTACTTGTAAAGTACACTTTTTATTTGTCCTCTTTTCTTGCTTGTTCATTAAAATTGTAGAAAATGTGTATGTTTTCCCATCTATTGCCGAAGGCTGCAAAACAGCTGAAATGTTACTGAATAGATAATAATTTTGAGCTATTTTAATGTTTCTTATAGAAAGGTTGTATCAGGAGCACAGCCAGTATCGCTCCCTGACATATTTCCGCCACTCAAAGTGGAAGTACATCACAGTGACGTGGGGCACACCCAGGTCAGTTTGCCACATTCAGAATAACTTGTCCCTGTCAAGCGTTTACATGCTTGTTGATCAGTGTATCAATCGGCATAAACCACCCAAAATCCAATTTCATTATGATTGAGCTTAATCGGATCACAATATTCCGATTGCCGTGTTTACACAATGCATTTTTATTCCAACTGACCCTTTATTCTGATTACTTTCCTGTTCATGTAAACGTAGCTATTGTTTGGCTGCCAACATTCACCACACAACACTAACGCTATCCGGCTAAAATGTGTAACTTAGCTTAAAGGTGTCTTAAACATGTTGTGGCTCTCAGTCTGTGGCTCAAGTCACTAAATGACTTACCTAATTTCCATAAATAGCCATGTGTCAACATATGACGACATTACCCTTTGCATCACCCGGTTAATTCGCAACAAACTATTAGATGGAAACATGTTTGATTTGCATTTTCTTTTTATAGCATTTAAAAAGTTTGCTGAAAATTTGCATGAGAATTGGATGGAAACATGGCTGGAGAGCATTATACTGTAAATGGTTTTGCAAAACTTTTCAGACTGATAGATGTCAATACTTTGTTTTCTAAATCATGAAATAAAGCATCACTTTTTGAGCTCTTTTAGCCTAGTCCTCCATGTCAGATAGGTTTTTAATACACATTTTGATTCTACAAATCTGGCAGTAATCAGGTTGTGTAGCTGGTAAATTAAAACAAAATAAAACAGTATTAATCATCATTTATTCATGATTTAACAACGGGAGCAATTGCTTTTTTTTTTTTAAATAAAGAGTCAGATTGGTTATAATGGCTTTTTTAAACTTAATTAATAAAACCATCATACAAAACTGCTTTTTGTATTTTTGCTGGTGGATTTGGTCTGACATTAACATTTTCTTGATGATCTGAAATGTTTAAGTTTTGGAAATACAGAAGAAATCTGTAAGTAGATAAATACTTTTTCACAATACTAAATTTAAAAAGCCTTTTTAATGAAGTATTTTTATTCTTACCACATTACAGTTTCCCCAGAATGCAAATTGACCTAAATTATTATACATAAAATAACAACGTAAGGGCTATGCAAAGATTCAAACCTTCTTTTCATCTAGCAGTGTGCATGAATTAAAGGAACTAAAGAGACAACTTGAACCACAGTGCCCTTCCAGCAAGGAAAGCAGATAAAAGTAGTAGCAAAGCACTTTCCTTTCTCTTAAGAGTCATTACATACAAGGATTAGAGGACAAATTCCAGGAAAAAGCATTAGCAATTAGAAGTCCAGCAGCCGTCAAGGTATGTAATTATAGGCAATGTGTGTGATTAGGGTAAGAGGTTCAATAAATTACATTAACATACTTTTAAAATTACAAGTAGAGTCTACAAGGACCCTAAAAGAGGCAGAACGTGTGTATCGATTTCCCTTCCTGCAATGGAAATTTATTTGGTGGCTGCTGAGAAATGAGGGCCATTGCTGTGCTCAGTTGCTTGACACAAACAGCTGAAACTCTAAAGAGCAAGTGGGTGCTCTAAGGAAAATGTGACATGATTTTTTTAAAGTTTTGTTTAGAGCTTCTGGCCTGTTATTAATTTCCAATTTCAGCACTAAGACAGCAATAAATCCTTTAGCTTGATGCTTATTTTAATTAACCTTTTCACTACTTATAAGCAGTTTTGAATCTGCAGTATACTCACATTAATAAACCTGATAAAGTTTGTTGATAAAGTAAAAAAAAAAAAAGTCCTTCATCACTTATTGGTAGGGAGAAAGTGCAGAAAGTTCCCTTCATGTTTGGACATGGTGAATGTAGACAGCTGAACGGCTCCAGACACTTCTTGATGTCAAAGTTTCAGCTTGTGTGCCTGTGTGCGTGTCCATTGCACAGTTGCCTGGCACAACCTGAAACACAGCTGTTGGCTTTAATCGACTTTTCGGATAGAGAAGATTTTCCAGTCCAGGGGCACAAGCCTTCAAATCGGCTCAGAAGCTTGCTGGCAGGGAATGAAGCCCCATCTCCATGGTCAAATGGCACCTTTCAACCTGTCTGCTGACAGGCTGGCTGCAAGAGGAGGTTCAGGGTCCAGGGAAAGGGCCTGGCAGCACCAGCACGGCAAGTCTTTTGCCGGGGAAAAAAACCTAATTGCACAAGGCATCTCCAAACCCTACGGAGTTGGCAGCTGTCCACACCTTTCCTCTGAGCTCTCTGAGAGGAGAGCATCTCTCATAAAAGATGAAATCATGCCGGGGGCTCAAACCAAGGCTTTTCAAAAAGAACTTCCCCTGCTATTTTGTAAACAGCGTCTTTTTGTCTGTTCCAAATGCAAGTTCTTTTATCAAACTAGTAATTAAAGCACTGCAAAATACTTTTAAAAATCTTCCTTTGTAGTTCCACAATAATCTTTAAAAGAATGAAGTAAAAATTAAACACACATTTTACTTTTTTTGTAGATGCCACAAAAATGAAGATGAGTAAAGACTTTACTTTTCCCGGGAAGCTAAATTTGTCAGACTAAAAAAAGAACATGGGGATATTTGTATGGTCCAAATGATTCCTTATTCATAAAAAGCTAAGAGTAATTAAAGATCAATAATTAAATTATCAGTTATCACTACTGAGAAACTAAAATAAAACTAACAAACAAAATAAACAACACTTCTTTTAATGTACATACTACTTATCAAAGAAGAAATTACCAGGAAGTTAATTCTCAAAGATTAAAACTATTCAAAAATCTAAACAATTATCACAGGAGCTTATCAACATTTCAGAAGCGGAAAAAAAAAGGATTTTAGCCATGATATTTTTTTCTGAAACCTAATGCCTAACTTTTATTTAAGTAAAAAGCTAAAAAAAAAAAGATGAAATCAAAATCCCTGGACCTCCTTTGTAATCAACCTATATAGCCAGCACCACAATATGAAGTCAAAAAGGTTACTTAGTTAAACCTAGCATGCCTCCACCCTGGGTGCAAACATTTTACTGAATAGATGGACAATATGACCCAAACAAATTGCAATTTTACAAAGCCAAACTTGGGCAATGGTCAATCAAGTTTCTGTAAGTGGTGTATAATGTTCACTGACACCACTTCCAGGGTGAGCTAGTCAACTGGGAGCTAGTTGGCCAGTCAGATAATGACTAGGGGGAACCTGTGAGAGCTGACGTGCACGCTCCTATTAAGGAGTCCACAATATCTATTTTTCTTTAACCCTACAACACTTTCTACCTTCTGGTGGAAGATCCAACACTAGGACAGCTACATGCACCTATTAGCAGTTTTCGAAAAGTCCTTTTTTTGAAATGGTTACAGGAAACGAAACATAAAAAAAAATCTTCAATATAGCCATAGTTGATTTAAGGCATCTAATTCAAGTCCTTTGGGTTTGGAGGATATGATAAATACATTACCATACAAACCTGCGGTATCACTACCTAAATTTGCAGTTAATTAGCTCTTTGGATGAAATAATAAATTAAGCAAAACAAAATTGTAAATCAGACAGGTCCACTCACTTGCTGTTTTTAAATCTCTTAAAACCCAGTTTGAAATGTTGGTTTTTGTTATTTTATTAACTATTTTATTAGGTTGTTTTATTAGTTGGTCATAGATTTATTGTATTTTTGCTTGCTAGATTTAATGTGTATTGTTGTGTTATATTATTATTGTTAAAGCAGTGTACAAAAAGTGCTATGTTAATAAAGTTGTATTGTATTATTTTGTATAAATACACAATTTACTCAGTCTTATAAAAGAGAAATTTTTACATACTTTATGATTTGCAATCTTTGGTCGCCAGTTGCATGCATGGGCGTTTTCTTTGAATACATCTAAGGCTCTACAGGGCAATTTAGAGAAACCTGCATAATAATACGTTTGTTGGTCAATTTCACTTTTGAGGTAAATAACCTCACTGCAGATACCAGAATTATTATTATTATTTTTTTAAATCTATAGGTTAGAACTGACTTTCTCAATGGCTGTGTTTATTTAATTAGGAGGAAATCGGACATTTGCTCAGTTTTTCTGAACACTTCAACACTTATCCAGGAGCCTTTGTCCATTCTGGTGGCTTGCACTTGAACAACCTGTAGTTAGGGTGTGCCATGAAGGCACATCCTCCTAGATGCATTCCAAGTCACATGCAAATCAGTGACCCAGCTGTCAGTGTACTGGGTCGTTAGAAGCTATTGCTTGGTGTGATTGGAGTACTTGGTCACCTGAATCCTGATTAGACTGCTGATGTAATCTCTTTGGATTGTGTTGCCGGACCGAGCTATAAACACTGGGGAGTTGGAAACACACCTTTGCTCAGTTTGGGCTATTCTTTTTGACCAAGATGGCTTCTTTCACCCCTGTTTGAACCATCTGTTCTCCCTGTCCAAAATCTGGACATCATTGTCGTCAAACGTGTGTCCATTGTTCTTGAGGTGCAAGTGGACTGCCGAGTCTTGCCGCAAGCTGCTGGCCTTCCTGTGCTGCGCCATGTGTTTATGTAGTTGTTGCTTAGACTCTGAGTAGTCCACGCTTCATTGGACCACATACACTATACTGCTTAGCTGTGGTTTGGGTGTTCTGTCTTTGGGATGGACCAGTTTTTGTCTGAGAGTGCTATTAGCTTTGAAGTTTACTGGTATGTTGTATATTGAGAAAATTCTCAGAAACCCTTGACACATATAGAATGACAATGTTTTTACGTCTCTTTTTGCATCTCTCTGCTTTCTTCTCTTTGTTTGATGCAGCGTTGCTTTTTCTCCCAGCTTTGTTAGCCTACTTAACAAAGGCCCAGTTTGGATAACTACAAGGTTGCAGTTTCCTGACATGCTTGCATCTGACTTGGAATGTGCGTCGGATGATGGGCCTTCATGTCCTTAAAACAGCAACGCTGCAATTACGGGTTGCTCAAGTGTGAGCCGCCAGAATTGACAGAGACTCCTGCATAGGTGTTGAAATGTTATAAGAGAAACTGAATGAATGTCCGGTTGCCTCTGATTTAAGCCTATTTGCTGTTGTGATGACCTGGATAACTGATAATTTGCACAGTCATGCTGTGTTTATTTCTTTTTCTACAAATTTAGAGTTCATTCACCCTTACCCTTCTAGTTTATGTGTTCCAACTTTTTTTTTTCCTTCAGTGCAACTCCGTTATTTGTCTTCCAGCTGTCTGGTATGTGGGCCATGGTGCTCCAGTTAGCTGTTTGAAATAGCACTTTAAGTGGAGTGCCAGAGCCCACAGCAAAATGGTTGCCATTCTTCAGGAGGAAAAGCATGTGAAACATGGCATCATTAAGAGGATGGGATCCTCAAGGTAATGAAGGTTGTCTCTATGACACTTTTTAGTGCCATCAATTCTACTTATAGAACCACTTACCTCCCAATGGCCCCATAATCTATTTTTAATATTTGCCAGATAAGTGTACTCCCAGACATTCTTCAAGCAAAGGTTCTGCTTTTGCTTTTAGATTCTTAAGAAGAAGACAAATAGCTTTTTAGATATTTTTTAAACAAATATGAAACAAAGCACACATTGTTTCTAACAAAAAGTGTGAAATACTCATGCCTAGAGGTGTTATTAACCATCATGCAAACCAAAATCCTGTACAACCTTTATTTATTTTTTTCATTTGTGTCAATGCATGAATATTAAATGCCTTAAATATACACATTTTTAAATGATATAAAACTATAGTATTGTCTAAAACAGCTTGAAGTCACTGTTGCCAAGTCAATTCAATAAAATTTTATTTATTTAGTGCCAATTTACAACACGTTATCACAAGAGACTTTCAAATTCAATCAAATCATACAGTTGGTTAAAAAGTTTTCCAACAGATTGCAATGAGTCTTGACAAGCAGTAATCATTCCTCATGAAAAAGCGTAGAGCCACAGTGGACAGTCTTCTTCATTATCGATGGCTTTGCAACAAACCCTCATACCAACACGCATGTAGTGACAGTGGAGAGGAAAACTCCCCTTTAACAGGAAGGAAAACCTCCAGCAGAACCAGGCTCAGTGTGACCGGTCATCTGTCTCGACCAACTGGGGTTAGTGAAGACAAAGCAGAGAAACAAAAAGCACTGAAGCACAGATTGATCCAGGAATCCTTTATATGCTATATCAGGATGACCAGACATCCATGATTTCCAGGGATGTCTGATCGATGCCTTTGATTACCTTTCTTCAGCAATTGCTGTCCCTGGAAATGTCCCTGATTTCAGTGTATCACGATGGAGTAAAAAAGTTTAGCGTAGTCCTGCCACCGTCCCTTACGTAATAGAAGAGCTGGGCCTTCCCCACCCCGTCTGCAATGCAGATCAGGCAAAACAAATCAACTCCCAAGCAAAGATTCTGCATTAGGTGTCCGGTCCCCACCCTCCAAAGTTTTAAGCCTAGACATGGTAGGACAGAGTCAACATAGTGTCTGCCTCATGGACCAACATTTGGAATTGGTTTGGTTCCACAGGAGCTAAAAGATCTTCCTCCTATTCTACTGTTACAAATTCTAGTAACAAAGTGCTCTGTTAGGAATATATGGGGTACTCAGACCTCTGATATATGATGGCGCTTGATTATTAAGGGAAAAAAAAAAAAAAAAGAACGGAAATTAAGGGTTGACAGTAGCAAAAACCATAGACAGAGTTGCACACTAAATCAGTAACGAAGTACAAGCTAATCTAAAGCAACACATAATGAATTAATCAGAAGGGTAAAAATAAAATAGAAGCAGAGTAAGTAGGCCTATTGCACAATTACTGAATATCACATATTTGGATAAAAATTTTAATATTTAACTTAAACAGGAAATAAAGCAGCCGATTTATATTGTTATGCTATATTACCGCCATGAAGAATAATTGATGTAAGATTGAATTCGGAAGAGATGACAAAGGAATCCCACTCCTGCTGCAAAGGATACACAGGCAGAATGGATGGCCCTTCTCCCAGCACGGGTGCCCTCTTGCTATAAAAGTTTTCCCCCCACAGACAAAAACTCTCTTCTGCAGCTCACACACTCCTGACCAGCTGCTCAGACCACCTTCTCCTGGGGCTCTCAAGGAAAGGGGGGGGGGGGGTCTCCTTCCTCAGCAGCCATGTAATTCCAGGCCGAAAGCCCACAGACCACCCATTCTGTGGAGCTCATCTGCTGCTTCAATGGAATGACCAAAAGGGAGCGAAGGACCTGACTGAATCCGGATAAACAACACACTGACCGGAGCAAAGTTGAACTCTGACTGCTGCGCAAACCAGCCGCAAAGTACAGATTGCCGAAACAGCTTTGTTGTATTTCTCCTCAGCCTTTACAAGGAAGCGAAACACAGACGGAGCTGAAAAGCCGGCAGAATGACCTGCTGTCGAATTCTGAGAAAAACCTGCTCTAATCATTACTGCAACCGGGTCAGAGGCTGTCTGGCGGACCTACCGGCCTCCATTCCCTCCACACGCTGTTGGTTAGCTCATAGCTGCAGAGCTAAACGCTAGCTTGCCAAGAACAAACCGACACCTTTCCTGCTTCCCCTTTTACTGTCTTCTTGGATGACCAAATTGGACTGGACTCATATGAGGCACCCACAGGTTTGGGCAGAGAAACCAAAAGGGAAAGTTTAAATGGTTCATTTGGAAATGTTTTGTAAATCGTTGTGCATATGGTGCCTTTAGAACAAAGGGCTAACGGAGGTACCTCACGCTAGCCTTCGTTTCATGGTATTGCTAATATCATTTGAGTGTGTCTTTATGGTTATAAGAAAAGGTTATCTCCACAAGGGTTTCATACATTAATGGAACATTAATGTTTACGTTATCCAGCCCACTCATTATGACTAAAAATAAAGCTAAAGCCTTTATTTGTAAGTGCCAAATGCCCGCTAGCCAAACTGCTATTAGCTCCTGCTAACATTCCAGACATTTCAAAAGGAGCATGTTTTAAAGCGTAAAGCTTAACCGTTCTGCTCGGCCATCCTTCGATGGTGTTATGAGCCTTATTCCCGCATTAATATTGAATATTAATGTCGGTTTTAAAGGCAACCGACCTTCTTTAGAATATTGTTTACTCAAAATAATGTTCTGGTTAATTTGTGCTTTCCATTGTGAATGGGTTGAAATACATGTCAAATGTTGTTCTGAATTAGTTAAGCTAATTTAACCACGATTCACATTTTTTAAGGTGATCTTTGGTTCTTTAACTTAAACAAACTTATTTCATCAAATAATGTTTTGTTTAACTTGGGCTTTGCATTGTGAATGGATTGAAATACATGCCAAATGTTTTTTTAACTCCATTCCATGTTTTTTTTTTTTTAATCAGATCTGCAGTGAACAAGGATTCACCAAATTATTCTGATTATGACAAACCACTTTGTTTTGTCTTTTGTTTGTTTTTGCCTGCAAATAGTTCCTTAGCTTAGCTTCTTTTTATCTTCATTTTGCTTAGTAGTTTAGTTAAGTTTCACTAGCCTAGTAGAGAGGATTTGTTAATCGAAATATTGTGTTAATTCAAATAAACAGCATTACATAGTGATGTTCTCTGGATGTTTGCAACAGTGTATAATTGCACAACAATATTATTTTAAGAAAAATATGCAATAATCATGATTTTACTAGGGACACCCAGAGTCGCTATATTGTGTGCAAATGGACATCAACATCTGAGAGACATTGTAAATGATTCAAGATCAGAACAGAACAACACAAATACAAACAACCATGCAAGCACACCCAAGGACAAAATAGGACTTGAGATGTAAAAGCATTGAGAAGGAAAGTGGTGCTATTTCAGTTCAATGCAATTATTTTTGAGATATACAAGTCTCCCAGGTCCAAAGCACCTTTAAACACCTGCTTCAGCTAGTTTTACTATTCATGAAAATGGACAGGCTGATGGAAATGCCAGCAAGTAAACTTGGGAAAGTAAAACCCTACAAACACCAAATGAACCAGACAGCGTGATGAAGTTCCTCGCTGCTCACTTTTATCAGATGCCGTTGCCTCTCTCCTCCTTCTAATCAGAACTCTTGACTACGTACAGATGTCATCATTATTAATCTGCTAAGATGAGCCACTGATGATTGATGAAGAGGAGCATCCTAATCAATGGAAAATGCATGATAAGTGTTTACTGTGAAGATTACGGAAGCATCATATCAGGTGGAGTAGCTTTTCTTCTCATTATACCATCAGCCCATCACCAACAAATAACACTGATCTTTAATCAGGGTTTATGTGGTACTTGACATTATTTTCAAGAATGTGTTTTTCTCCAAGTTGGTTGGTAGCACAGAAAATAAAAAGAAAAACATGTATTTTCTATGGCAGTTTTTTATGGAAATATTTGGAATTTATGGAAATCATGTAACAGCTTTGAAAACCTTTGAGACAATGTTTTTACAGCTCACATGTTTATGGATGCAGTTACACAGTTTTGGGCCCAGATTATAATTGAGACTTTGTATAATTCATGTTTGGACCATGCTGATAACAGTGCCTTCTGTTCGATTTTCATGTCGTGGTTGATATCCAATTTCTTTCTGAACATTAAATTAGTCAGTTTCATGATCATTTAATCTAGTAATAATAAAGTATAAACACAGTTTAAATGGAAAAAAGTAAACACTGAACAAATATTTTGCAAGAACTTTCAAAGTCTGACATTCCTAGCTAAGGGGCTCAGTGCAGAGATCCACAAAAAAAAAAAAGAAAAATGATGGCCAAGAATGCAAATACCTTTCATAAAAAAGAGCACACCAGCTTGTTTGGAACTGCTCAGGATCCTTTTGAAGATGAGAGAGAGAAAAAGGTGAATTCTTGGGTGAGATTGCCCTGGTAAAGCTTCCATCAATCACTCCTTTGGGAGAATGGTTGGATGAAGAGCGAGGGGGACTGGATGGCTCTGGCATTCTGTGCACATCCTGGCATGAAGATGTGTTCTTTGTTTCAAGCAGAAAAGTGATGCCAACAAGACATATTCTTTTCATATCCTCCAAAACCAACTTTTATAATAAGCTTCACACTTAGCATTAACATTTACGTTGTGTTTTATTATTATACGTTTTTTTTTTTTTTTGCATGGCTTTAATCTGCATCAATTGGAGTAACCATAACAGTTAAAACCTGGAAGTTTGCATAGTTAGATGAACAATGAATAACTTGATTTTCATGAATATAGAGTTAGATGTAGATGCCGATTGTGAATAACATAAAATGCTCGTGTACACTATCTCACAAAAGTTAGTACACTCCTCACATTCAGAGCCCTAACCAACATAGGTCTCATCTGACCAAAGCAACTTCTTCACAGGTGGTTACTGTGTCTTCTACCTAGGTTGTGGTGAATTGCATATTGACTTCTATGACTTTCTTTCAACAATAAGGGGTAGTAGACTAATAGTTGTCAACAGATTCCTTCACTTTAACTGTAAATATCTGCAGCTCTTCCAGAGTTTTCATGGGCCTCTTGGTTGTTTTTATGATTAATGCTTTCCTTCCCCGTTCTGACAAGTTGGATTGCCACATATTGGTAGGTTCTGTAACCTATCCCTGCTTTAAACTTTGTCTCACATTTATCCTTGATGGTGGATTCCTTGGTCTTCATGAAACAGTTTCTTCAACAATATAGTCAAACAAACCTCTTAAGCCTTCACAGCTGTATGTGTACAGTTAAGTCACATATAGGCGGGCTCTATTTGATGATTGGCTGATTTCTACAAGGGGAGACAGAAATAAGGTGACTAGGTGGTTCATTAATCATTTTTGATTCCATTTGACAAGCAATCTGCAAACTTCTTGTGCCTTACAATCATTGTATGTAAAGTGATGGTTTCTCTTCATTACAGGAAAAACACAGCAGCAGTGTTGGACAAGTTCACCTTTACCAAAAAACAGTTCTAGATTAAGTTCACACAAGTATAAAGGAAATTAATGTGTTCATTATTCATCAAGAATGTTCTGATACCAGAGCTCCTTTTGCTTTAATGTTATCATCATATTGTTGATTGTTTTTAACAGGCTGTAATAAGCTTCTCCAAATACATGTATGAATGTAAGCATGCATATCACAAATTACAACTTGGGAAAGTGTAAGCTCACAAAAGAAGTCAGAAAGTAGTAAATTGTGTTCATATGAAAAATCCAAATGTACAACTGTGCGAGTTTCAAATTGACTGTTTTTATGAAATCCCAGAAAGATATCGCAGAAGGGTCAACGTTACAGCTGTTTTAGCTTTGTCTTTTTTACACTCTTAATGGTAGCAATTCTAGATATTTAAACCAGATGTAAAGTAGTTTATAAGAGACATTTATTATTATTATTATTATATAACACTACCCGTTTCCAAATAAATTTGAAAGGGTTGCTCCATGTGATCAGCGCAAATAAAATATACTTGCTCAACATCAACAAATCTCTCAAATATTATTTTAAAAAGTGCAATAAGGGGGTTACCATGAATCTTAAATGTAAACATTCACGGTAACCCAGCCACCCAGCCTACACCACAGATGTGCAGTGGCTGTTTGGTGGAGACTAGACACCACAAGGCCCTCAACTAACTCATTAGCCCATGCGGCTCAATGTCCAAACATCTCAGTATTATTCAGTGGGTGCTTTTTTGCAGCAAGTCTGTTGTATTGTAGGTTGCAGCGGAGCTCTCGCGTCTCTGTACAATGGCTTTGTAAGATTGCTTGTTGCGGTCTTGTGTTGCGGTGTTTCTAGAGTAATCATTTCCACACAATGGGCAAGTTATGATTAAAGTTGGTTAGCCACGATACTAGGCTCAATGCAGCACCTCTGCTAGCTGGCTGCTAATTGTGGAATAGATTTCCTGAACAGAAGCGGATCTCATCAAAAGAGGCGGAGAAACTCAGCTCCGTTCAGGAAATCCTTTCCACACTTAGCAGCCTGCTAGCAGAGTAGCTGGCGGAGACTCTCCAGCAGAAAACGTTAAAAGCACAGATGCAGCTTATGGATCGTAAATGTCCACGGGTTGTATCGGAATATTCCGATCCATAAAATACGTTGGTATCGGATCCCGATACCAATAGGCAAGGCAAGGCAAGGCAAATTTATTTATATAGCACAATTCAGTACAGAGACAATGCAAAGTGCTTTACATGATTGAAATACAGGAAAACAAAACAGAACAAAAGCAAGTAGGGACAGTGTAGAAACAAAAAAGAACATTTGAAAACAGTAAAACATTTTAACTTGAACATTCAAAGGCAATTCTAAACAAATGTGTTTTTAATCGCGATTTAAAGGAACTCAGGCTTTCAGCACTTTTACAGTTTTCTGGAAGTTTGTTCCAGATAAGTGGAGCATAGGAACTGAATGCTGCTTCTCCTTGTTTAGTTCTGGTTCTAGGTATGCAGAGCAGGCTGGAGCCAGAAGACCTTAATGGTCTGGAGGGTTTATACGCTGATAACAATAATGGATCGGATCGGCCCCTAGTTTTGTGCTTGGCTATATGTGCATTTGGATTTGTTTCTTTTAAATCAGTATTAGCCTTTTTCCCCTTTGTTTGTTGTTTCCTTGTGTCTCTTCCTATTAGTTAAACATTCCTCTTCCCTCAGTCAGCCTGTTTCCTCTCCTTTACAGCTGTTCCTAATCCCCTGATTAACTCTCCCCTCAGTATATAAACTCACTGGTTTTTATTCTTCTTACACTGCCGGCACTCTATTTCCAGCTTTTCCTGTGGTTTCCCTTCAAATTCCCCCTAGTATTAAATTACTTTTTTTCCCCCTGACACAGTCAGTCTCTGTAATTGGTTTATTTGCTAACACCAAACATGACAGTGATGTCTTGGAGTATTTTTTTAGGTTGTCAGTCCCATGAAGGTTCACTTCAATCACCTTCACTATTTTTGAAAATGGCTCTCACTATGTTTTTGGATTCCCAATGACTTATAAATAAAAAAGAGATCAACCATTGACAATTTTATTAACATCAGGTTACAAACCTATTTGTTTACATTAGGTTGGTTTTGATGCCTGTGCAAATTCTCAGTTATCCGGGTAATCGCGAAAGCAAACAGGCCTAAATTCAAGGCAACCAGACTTTCACTTTCTTTCTGAAAACCACACCAACTCAGTGGACAGCAACATAAGGTTTACCAGAGAGGATGCCAAGAGCAACACGTTGCCCATTCTGGAGTGTGCGGCACACTTAAGGAAGATGGGCGCCTTAAAACTGAGGTTTACTGGAAGCTCACACACAAGAGAGATCAATATTTGCATTCTGATTCACATCGCCCACAGGAGCACAAACTCCCTGTTATCAGAACTCTGAGTTACTGGGCTGACAACATTCACTCGGCCACAGAAGAGAATGAAAAAGAACACAAACACATCAGGAAATTACTGCAAGCTTGTGGTTACCCAAAATGGGCCTTTGTCAAATCAGCCAACAAAGCTGGCAGAAAAAAAAACAACACAGCATTGAACACAGAGGAGAGACCAGAGAGACGCAGAAACATTGTCATTCCATGTGTCAGGAGTTTCTGAGAAACTCAAGAGAAATTCTCCAAACACAACATACCAGTAAATTTCAAACCTAACACTCTCAGACAAAAACTGGTTCATCCCAAAGGCAGACCACCCAAACCACAGAGAGCGGCATTGTGTATATGTTCCAATGCAGCAAGGACTGCTCAGACTCCTACATTGGAGAAACTAAACAACAGCTACATAAACACATTGCACAGCACAGGAGGGCCAGCAGTTTGGGACAAGATTCAGCAGTCCACTTGCACCTCAAGAACAAAGGGCACTGTTTTAATGACAATTATGTCCAGATTTTGTACAGGGAGAACAGATGGTTTGAAAGATGGAGTGAAAGAAGCCATTTTAGTCAAAAGAGAAAAGCCATCACTAAATATAGGGGGAGGATTGCGCTCCCAACTCCCCAGTGTTTACAGCTCGGTCCTCCAACACATTTCAAAGAGATTACATCAGCAGTCTCATCATGATTCAGGCGACCAAGTACTCCGCTCACACCAAGCAGCTTCTAACAATCCAGGATGGTGGCTGGTGGGACATTGACTTGCATCTGACTTAGAATGTGCCTAGGTGGATGGTCTTCCATGTCCTTAAAAACAGCTGTGCACCAACTACAGGTTGCTCAAGTGCGAGCCACCAGAACTGACAAAGACCCCTGGATAGGTGTCAACACGTTTTTAGAGAGAACTGAGTGAAAGTATGGTCGCCTCCCTCTGTGCCCTCCCTGGATTGGAAGCTGTTTTTTTCCCTTTACTTCAGAGTGGCCAACTTTCGGATATTCCCATCTCTATTTGTCAAACATACAATTCAATCAATCAAACCAACAAGTGAAGGCAATATTTTAGCCAACTACGGATAGAGGGGAGCGGGTCACTGAGTCATACATTCGGAGTTTAACCTACTTGGTATACAGATATGGCTGTGGTCTTCGTCACTAGTGCAGCATGGATATTCAGACTTATTTCCAAACAAATGCAAGTGACAACAGAGCAAATGAGAGCGGGCAGGAAACAGACATTTATATTTTGTTGGAAACGTAAGCACTGAAGTAAACACTCATGCTAGGAGGGTTAGCTAACGAAGCTAGGGAGCACAAGCAGCAGAACCGAACAGTGAATCTGAGACAAATGGAAGAAATTTTGGTTACGTGCAGGCAGAAGGGAACAATGCTTTGTTCCGATCGTTGTGCTTCCTAGCTGCTGTAGTTACCTCTTCTAGTATGGGTGTTTACTTCAGTCAGTGTTCAGCCTTACATGGTGCATAAGTTTATGCTTATCCTTGATTTTAACTGAATGGACACAGCTCTACACTTAGTGTTGCCAGATCTCACTGATAGTTTCGAGCCCAAACATAATGTAAAATATTCCAGACTAAAAAACAAAAATAAATAAACAAACAAACAAACAAAAACAGCCTTGTTTGTTTACTTATTTTGAACTCATGTCAAAACCATATAAGTATCACACACATATTAAAGAACACTCCATTAGCCCAGAACTGCACTAAAGTAAAGAGGAAACAAATACATACACAAACCTACACATAAGATCACTTTCCCAATCACACTGTCAAAATGTTTTATCAATAGCCTCCCCAGATTAGTTGTAAATCTAACTTCCTATACAATTTCTTTTTCACAGACATTTATATTTCACACAAAGCCATGAAACATTTTAAAGTTGATCAGTAGAACCCAACCCCATCTTTGACATTTACGATTGACATTGACCAATACCATTTCATGGTGACACTTTGACCAGTGACTATTAATCATTGATGATGAGGTTCAACAGATTCTACACATTTCAAAATAAATTAACTAATAAAATGAGTGCAAGGCAATGGAGAGGTTTTTACTTTTCTACCACACAATGACAACTATTTTAATAACAATTTTCCTATTACCTCATTCTAAAAACTCACCAAATGTTGGGAAAAGCAGCCCAAATTTTAACAGCCTGCCCAAAGCTACATTGAAAAAAACAATGTGAGAATAAATATTTTAAGTAGAAATACCTTTTTCAAAGAAGCACTGTATGTTCAACTGAAAAAACTTTTTAAAGACACTGCTGTTCAATCAAGACACATCTATCAGATAAAACCCAATGTTGTAAAGTATTCCAGTCAGTTAATATACATAATTTAGGCATTTATACTATTATACTCTTGATTTTTTATAGAGATGTTAACCATAATTGATTTTATCCATCAGTTTCTTTCAGACCCAATGAAGATCAATATTTTCTATCATAAGTTGCATTGGAAGATAAACCCTCACTATTTATTGTTACTTGACAAGAAATAACAATATGTCTTGTCACTCTTGTCTCGGGGAGATGGAAAATATTGAAGAAATGTCAGTGATTCCTATTATTTTATGATGCCGTGGTCATGTTGCATTGGATGGTACACTGTTGTGACAAGCAAGAACGATGCATTGTTGGCCTAACTTTCCCCAAAATGAAAGCCAAAATATAAAGCAGACCATCAATGGTGGGATTCAGTAGCACTGTTAAGACAATGTCATTAGAGAACATCTCATACTATAACATCCTGCATTAAAATCTAAAAAGCATGTTAACATGGATGCATGTTGTAAATTATCTTGCATGATTCTTGAGCTTTCAAAGCGGTGTATCTTTAAAGTCCCTAGATGATTGGAAAAATGCACATGTACAATGCAAAATGTAATGACAGAGGCCAGATTTGCTGAAACTGGTTATTGAATAAGCTGGAGTGCCTTCTTCTTATCTTTGGTTTTGTTGGGTTCTGGGTTGCTGTTGCTGCTTGACAGGCATAGTCTTTAAAGCACCGCCGCGTGTGTAACAGCGGGACACTTGCAACTATCTACAGAGTCTGTGAGCAAGCAAGCAGGGACATCTGTGCACTACAGAAAAGATGTTCATGTAGCAGTGTTTTTATGAAAATGAAGGAAAGACACTTTTCTCACAGCCATTTGCAAGGCATCATATTTAAAAAAAAATCTTTATTTTTATTTTTTCGGTAAAGAATGAAGCATATATTTTACTCTCATAACTTAATTTGTAGACATGTTTAGATTTCCAGATGTGTTGTTATTTTAAACATTAACTCCATTGCATAAGTTTTGTCGAGCAATTTCTGATGAGTTTGCTTCGCTGATTTAAATTAGCTTAATCTACCACGGAATATATGAAGTTTGAGAGTTCATTTATTTCTTTGTTTATTTCTTTTTTTTATCTATTTAGAATCAGTTTGTTTCACTTAAAATAAATTTGGATCTCCCATTTTGCTTCACCATGCACTTTACAAGTATGCACTTTAGATAAGTGACAATTATGCGTCCTACATAAGCCCAGCTGAAATGGCACTCTGTGTAGAGCATGCTGACCCAGTAAGACAGAATGTAATAACATTATGAAAGACAGCATCACCGCTGAAAACAACAAACAACAATGCAGGCAGTTAAACATAAATATCTCATTTGACTTGACGTGCCGTCTGAGTGATTCCATGATGTCTGCTCTTGCAGTGTCTTGGTGGAGTCAGACATCTGAATAATTACATCAGAGCACCATAGACAATACACTTGTCTGCCACTCATGAGATGCTTTTTGATTAGGGCTTGTACAAGGGGCTGCTCTGTCGCTACCTTGTTCATGGCAAGTACAGCAAATGCACATTTAAATTAGGTGCAATTTCAATATAAAATATAATTTTAGGATTTTGAACAATTTAATGGGGTTTAAATCTTATCTTTTGTAAATATATTTTGTAATGGGTTTTTAATGTAAAATACATTTGGGTGAATGATAAAAGGCATTTAAACTGTTGAGATCTTCCCAATTTTCTTCTGGAATCTTTGTGCTATTTCAGACATTCTAATATTAAACTTTTCACATCATACACAAGATGTATGACTTGTACTATTTTTAACTTTTATAGTCTAAAATATTTAACTTTTTGTTAACAAATTTATCCCATTGACATGAAAGTGGGAAGATTTTAAATAACCTTGTGCTCTATGATGTCTAAGTGCTTTCAGCTAAAAAATCAATGCAGACTTTAAATGGGGCATAAGACATTTGACAATTACCAAATTACTAATTAAAAAAAAGTTTACTTTTGGTCGGAAACAAGGAGGTGGACCAAATAACTTTCCTGGTGTGAATACACTATTAGTCAGCATAAGGACTACCTTGCAATAGACAGTTGTGAAAAGCACAACGAATAAACTCATTACACTTTATTTGTCTACTAAAATTCATAGTTTTCTCAAATATTCTATCTTTGTATAAGAATCTAATTTTGATGTTCTTTATATTTCTAATGACATAAACAATGCCAAATGGGCTTTGGTTTCTTGGCCTTGGGTTGGCTGTGAGGTTAGCATCAGAAATTAGAAGATAGTTTTCAGTACTTAAAGGGGTCATGGTCCGTTTGCTTGGGGTCATTTATGTAAATCGGCCCAATGATGTATGGCGAAGTTGTGAGGAAAACTGAAGTACCACTCTGTTGCAGCGGGTGGCGACATGGTCAGGTAATTTGTGGGGAAGTAGCACACAATTATAACCCCACTTTAATACTATGTTCAGTGCACTTTAATGAAGACTGTTTCCTGAACATTGGTGAATTCAAGTCGGGGTTTTCGAACAAACTGATTTTGGGAAAAAATTACTTTCTACAAACACTGAAGGTGGCGACCACAACACTGTCATTACCCACAAATGTGTCTAATTTCTAAATGCTGTCTTGTCTGATAAGCATATGTGCACTGTCTGCTGCAGATGTGCAGCAAGCTCTCCGCCACGGTCATGTATTTGGACCGTGAGGCATGAGACCGAGAGCTCGCTGCACAGCTGCCTTGGCCCGTGGACTTCAGTCCCACTCTGTGGATTATAAATCGCGCTGCCAGGTTAAAGCCTTTGGTCAACTTGGCCTTGCCTTTCCAAAATCTTGCAACACAAATACTTCCACTAACCATAAAATCATAATACAGATTTTTGATCTGTATTGTGTTGCGCTGAGAAGACAGGTTTGGATGGAGGGGGCAATATGCAGCAATATCAGCTACATTAAAAAGTTTATACAGTGATTTCAGCACTCCTTTAAAATTACACTGACAAACAAACACACCTTACAATAGTATTTCTGGCACAGACCACAGGTTCCAACCTGGGGTTGTAGAGACTGCAGATGGTTTGTGTGGTTTCCACTGAAGATATCTTGTCAAAATTAATTAGAGCATAGACAAAGATCTGTGTGGGCATGGAGTGCATGGCCAATGCCGTTTCACAGAGAGGACTTTTGTGTGAGCAAGTGACATTGCTTGTGTGGAATTACAGGAAAACAAAAACAAAAAAAAAACTAGAAACAGTGCACACTGCAACTGTGCCAGCAGCTGGTGAACAGCTGACATGTTTTCTTTTGCCCTGTCACTACATTCATTTTTAAGAATAAATACTTGAGAAACACTACAGAGGATTGAAAGCAAATGCAGGCCATTAGAAAATTACACAATATTGAGCCAGACATTCAAAATAGTTGGAAAAAAACATGGACAGGGATATTGGAAACATGATGGCAGAAATTTATGACAAAGTTTTGGCTAAATTTTATACTTTCATAGGAATCACCATCACTGAAATTAAAGTGATGTTACCGTCTGCTAATGTTACCATAGCAACTTGTAGAGAAAAGTTTGTAACTTCCTATGTTAGCAGAGTAATGGTGTTGTAGCCAAAGATTTTTTGGACTGAGTGATATTGCATTTTAATTTATTTCCACACTTGCTCAATGTTCATTAAGGAAAACAGAGCTACTGGCTATGTGACACCAGAGAATACTGAAGTAATCCGCTCAGCACATAACAAAATGTGTAATGTTTGCGTTTAATGTTAACCATGCTTGTAATGTATTTGTTGCTGTCTGTGACAATGTTGCATGTTCTCTATTGCAAAAGCAATTTTTTAAGAAGCAATTCCACATATAGTGCTTTGCAAAAATTTCCATACCACTTGAACTTTCTGTCATTTTGTTACATTGCAACCATAATGCTTGAAGTTTATTCTAAAGTTTTATCAAAAACTGTTCCACAATGAAACATTTATTTTAATTTTGTTTCTTCAAATCTAAATCTGAAATAGTGTGGCATAAATATGTATTTAACTTTTCCCCCCATTTATAGCTGCAAGCCCTTCTGGGTATGTCTCAGCTGTCCACATCTACAAACTAGAAGCTTTACCTGCTTCTTTCAAAAGTAGCACAAGCTCAGATAGATTGCATTGAGTGGGTCAAGTGAAGACGAATTTTGAAGTGAAATCACAGATTGTCAATTTCGCTTAGGTCGGAGCTTTGACTAGATAGTTGTAAAATAAGTGTGCTTTGATCTAATCCATTTCACTGTAGCTCTATCTGTAGGATCATTATCCTATTGGAAGGTAAATCTCTGCACCAGTTGCAGCTCTTAACAGTTTTTTTTAAGGATTGTCCAGTTATTTGAGTCCTGCTGTCTTCCTGTCACAACTGACCAGGTTTCCTGCTCTTGTAAAATAAAGCGGGCCCAAAGAATAATGCTGTCATGTAAGCCCCTTTTCCATTACAAGCTCCAGCATTTAAAGCCCCAGGCTTTGGTTTCCTGGGGCAATCCAAAGTCTGAGGGCTTTTAAGTTTGACATGTTTCCATTTGCTTGGGGTCATTTATGTACATTTATGTATGGCGAAGTTGTGAGGAAAACTGAAGTACCACTCCGGTGCAGCGGGTGGCGACAAGTAGATAGCATAGGTCAAATAGGCAAAGCCGGGTTGAGAGGCTGTATATACATCTTGCCACTCATCCAGACTCTGGAGAAACAGGGAGGAGAATGCACAAATGGTCTTGCTGATGCTGTTACATCTCCTTGGCCCCTTTTTATTGGACTGGTGCTCGAACATGTTTGCTTCTGCATAGTATCTGCCAGACTTTAAACATACCTTCTTATTTTTGTCTTTCTGTAATTGCGCTGTTCTTGCTACATTTCTTTTAATTTTCAGATTTGTAAAGTTCAAGACCAATGCTCATCCTTTCATCTGATTCACCCACCTTAACTGAGGATCCCTGAAGCATCCCCAGAATTTCCTTGGGACTCTGGCATTCTCATGGTAATCAAGCCCTTACCCTGCTTGACATTTAGGTGTACTGCCATATTTTGGTAGATTTTCGGTTATGCCATTCTCTTCTCATTTCAAGACAGTGAATACCATACTGCTCTGTGAGAAATTCATAACTGGGGTATTATTTTATATCCTAAATGTCTCACCAGCTTTATCCCTGCTCTGTCTGGTTGTTCTACCTGCTTTAATTTTTCTGTTGTTTTTGAAGAAAGAAAGAAAAACGTCTAAACCATTTACAGAACAGCTGGGTACATGTGAATCCTGTTCAGTAAAGGTGGCTTCTAAAGGCAGTTAGTTTTATTGGATTTTATTTTTTTGTTATTAGTTTAAAGGGGGCTGAATAGAAATGTACATAGAATAATTTGTGAGAATAAAACTGTCAGATTTAAAAAGATATCCTTTTCCTTCCACTCCACAAAATACATTGAGGTTTGTGGTTCTAATGTGATTTGATATGAAAACATAATTACTATGGCTAGGCACTCTATATTAATTTAAATCCAACTACAACATTCTTACACAAATGAAGAAAATGAACTTTTAGCACCCACTATAAGCAGAAATATAAATGATTGGATGAGAAAGTACAAAACACGGTACTGACACCTGTCAATATCTGCACTGTAGTGCTCCTTTGGTGTTTTTTTCTCTTTAGCAATTAGCTTCTCTCTGACCTTTCTGAAAATAACTACCAACAGTTAGAGGGATTTCAATGGCGTGCCTTGTTTCTTCCACACTGGCAGCTGACTGTGACCCTATGCATCAAAAAAATTTATCTCAGTAACAAATATGTATATACAGCACAAGTAATACAGGTCTTAAAATGCAAGTTTAATATTCACATGGTTCCATGATTTTCCTCATGGGGTTATTTTTATGTGAAATACATAAATTGCCAACAAGCTTGTAAATCACCATGTCCAAAAGCACATTTAATCATCTTTAAATACCAGGACTCTGAACCACTGTAAAGCTGTAACTTTACCCCAGCACCTCTTACAAAACATCTTGGATAAATTATTTAAGGAAGGTCAAGAATCTTAAGATCTTAAAGATTAGAACACTAACTGCAGTGACACAAACGTTTACTGTGCAGAAATGTGTGAAGTCCAGGAGGTGATCTTGGTCATTGTTCATGAGGAAGGTGGTTCTGAGCATGACTGGGTCAACAGCAGGATAGCATAAGGTCATCAGCACCATGCCATTCTGCCGGCTGCTCCTCAAGCCTGACCTCATCAAAGTCAAGCGTTGAGCTGCTAATGCCCCTTAACCCAGCATGTGCAGCACTACAAGCACTCAACAAAGCTACGATGGCCGGATGTAGCCGCTGAGAGTATTGAGGGAGCTAGCACTCCTAATTGTCTCCACGTGATTTCCAGACTTGACCCTAACTTGGCTGATGCTTCATCACCCCTCTTGTCCATCTCTCACTCAGTGTGCTCCCAGAGTGAGCCCCACAGAGGGATAGCTGGCTCACATCCAGTTGTATCAAAATATTGTCAGGACCACTCTTTGTGTTGCCACCCTTGTCTCTAAATTAACCTTTATATCAAGAATGGAGTCCTTGCCTCCCATCTTCTCTTCTGCTTCCCCTCCATCTTGTCGTCCAGGTAAATTAATAAAACCTTAATGTCCTCATTAGTCCTGTCAGTGGAAGTATTAAAAGCCCCTACCTGGAGAGTTGTACTATTACATACAAATATCTACCATTAAAATTAGCTTCAGGGGAACTTTTTAGAAGCAATGTGGTCTTTTGTTCTTAGAGTGACTGTTTAACACAAATTTTATTTATGTTTGTCATGAGGGTTGTTGTTTCATGTCAGCTGCATTCTGTTGGGGTGCTATGCAATCTCATCTCTACACATTAGCGCTTATTGCTAGTGCAGGTAAAAAATACTTAATTGAAAGCTACCTGTGCATACAACTTTTGGTGGTCTATTTAAACCATGTACCACCTTTCTACGTGGTAATAACTGAAAATGTAACTTACATGCGTATTCGGTTATCCTAAGTCAGTGCTTTGCATTATTCCCCTTAGACAGCTGCAAGTTTGTTGGTGACTATCTCTACCAGCTTTACACATATAAAGACAAAATAAAATAAAGTAAAATAATTTTGACTGTGTCTGACTGGATAAAGGGCATCTGTGTACCTCATGATATAAGTCTTGCTACAAGTTTTCAATTTGATTTCCCTATAGGCTTTGAATAGGTAATTGTAACCCAAACATGCCGAAATATGCATTGATCTAAACAGTATCAGTAACAGTATCCTGGGATCAGTAACAGTATCCTGGGAATGAAGAAAACCTCAGAGCATGATGCTGCCAGAACGTTGTTCTACTTACATTTCACCACTTACAGCATGAAATGTAAGTGGTGGGGATGTTGTGCTCAAGGTAATGTAATTTTCATCCTCTCATTTTTCAGCCAAAAGGTTTAAATTTGGTCTAATCTGATCACAGGCTATATGCCTTTAACATTCTCTAACAAAACTTAAAAGAACATCAACATTTATATTGAGATTCAATACAGATGTAGTATTCATCAAATGAGGTGATGTCTGAAGCACATTTGTTCCCCTTACTTTTATTTAGGGATATCAGAGTAAATAGTGGTAAATAGTGTTAAATACAAATAAACTTAACAGCTGTCCCATTTAATTTGTAAAAAAAAAAAAAAAACATGTATATTTTACATTGACTTTGTATTTTTTAAACACTTCATATAGGTGTCTCCCTAAGAAAAACCTTGCAGTTTGTGTACATAATATTATAAAATGTTGAAAATCTTCAAGGGGTATGAATTTGCCATACATTACTGTATCATGAATAACGTAAATGATTCAACAAGCTTGTGATCAGTCCCAGATACTTACTGAATCATGATACCAAGCCGACAGACTTATCCTGTGAACAAACTATCAGTAGTAACAAAGAGAATAGAACATCCTTCAACTAGTGGTATGGAACCCACATAAGCTTGGTCACAACAGCATGGAATGTTAAGTGGTGCAGAAACTTGTGCTGCAATGCAAATCCACAGGGGATGACTTGCAAGTTTTCTAAGATCACTGAAGCAACTTTGTCTCTTGAGAGATGTGCACAAGGCTACCCAAAATAACTTTCATGGGTAACACCACATATGGAGAGAAGAAATGGTAAAACAAAAGCATGCAACCTTCAAACTCAAGGGATCTTGTGTAATTTGTACCTATCTAAAGTTTTTGGGTGTACTTACTTTTTTCACAAACTTTGGGTTCATTATAGTTATATACTGAAATGCTAGAGTCTGTGATTTACAGTTTTTAACACTTGAAATGCCTAAAACTAAAAGAAGGTATAATGTAGTTTATTTTTACAATTACTGTTTTAAAAACTCTAACCAACCTATGCCCCTTCACTTGAAGGGGATTGATTTGACAGTTTTGTTACTCCTTTCATTCCCCTCTATCCCTCTTCCTGGGGTATTGCCATATCTATTGGTTGTCCCACATGCCAATCATTCTGACGTGCTCACGTAATGCCAGTGTCCATGCTCTTTCCTTCATAGTTTCCGCTTGCTGGCTGCGTATGCTCACTTCTAGTGTTTATGTATCTGGATAGGTTAGTGGCTAGGTTAGCAGTTGGCCGTTCATTATAGCTCCGCTGCTCTCACTGTATACTTTGAACATGGCTGAGAATCGCATGAAGCGAACTGCATTCATGTTTATGAGAAGAAGAGGAAGGCCTCACTAGAAAGTAATAAGTCCAGATTGGTTTTGGGAATTTTTTAAGATGCAATCCCCCTGATGAGCAGAAGGTAAGCCGGTTTTATGCATACACGGTTATTCAGAAAGGGACTTGGGGAAACTTCGGGAAAAGCTTTAATCATAAATGTGTATTCATTTGCAAATCATTGCATAACACTGGATGTGGTTATGATATTAAATGATTAGAGGACTATTGTTTGCGGCAGATTTATTAATCCATTCCATTAAGACCTCTGTATGTTTTATAGTCTGAGTGTATGTACATTTTATGCATCATTTATCTTGTACCTATATGTATCAACAAGCCTAATGGCCAAAAAGTGCATTGTTGACATGCAACTTTTTATAGTTAGAGTGGCCAGGATAACCTAAGCCACTCTAACTATAAACTTTGTCAAAAACGAAAGTTTTAAGCTTAGTCTTAAAAGGTCAGTCTTAGTCCGTGGGGCAGGGTGTCTGCCCTACGGACTAAGACTGGGAGTTGGTTCCACAGGAGAGGAGCCTGATAGCTAAAGGATCTGCCTCCCATTCTACTTTTAGAGACTCTAGGAACCACCAGTAGACCTGCAGTCTGAGAGCGAAGTGCTCTGTTAGGAACATACGGGGTAATCAGATCTATGGTATATGATGGAGCTTGATTTTTAAAGGCTTTATATGTGAGAGGGAGAATATGTGTGAAGTTATCAGAGGCAGACAGAGTGAATCGGGTGAATAAGTATTTGAATCTGTGTGTGAATCAAATTCAGGGAATTATTTTAGTGCAGGAGTTTCAGGTACAAAAAAGACTATTCAAAACATTCAATTTTAATCCAGGGCAGGATACATTTGTAATAATGAAACTACGACGGAGTATTAGGGCCACACATGAAGGGACATTTTTTTTTTTTTTGCCATGACGAGATTAAACTCGACATGTCGACTTTAAAGTCGCCATGTCGACATTAAACTCAACATTTCGAGAATCTCAAATTCAGAACTGCGAACCCGGGTAAGCATCACTAGGGAAAGAAGTTACGTTATTGGTAGGCCACCGCTTCCAGTGATGATTATACAGTTGCAGCACGGCAAAGACTACGTTCACACTTAATTAAAACACAGAGACTGCAGCTGTGGAGCGCGGTTGCTCTTTTCTCCAAACTTTGGAATGTTGAGATTAAAGTCGCCACGATATATCAACTTTATTCTCGAAATGGCGAGTTTAATGTCGACATGGCGACTTTAAAGTCGACATGTCGAGTTTAATCTGGTCATGGCAAAAATATTTTTTCTCCTCATGTGTGGCCCTAATACTCGTATGAAACAGAGTGGATCTCCTCTCTGCTATTTTTGATCTGATTGCAGGCGGGGGTTTCAGGATGAGGCAACCGTAGCTGTCTTTGGATAAGTAGGAAGGAGATTTTTCGCTAGTTACTTTTTTGAAAACAAGGTCGCTGGATGGGTCTGAAAAGTTGCTAAATATAGCAACAAATTCACTAAATTGGCAGCAGTGACCAGGTGCTTCAACAGGTTAGAAGTATTTCTGCGCCTGGCCATGCATTTCACGTCACAAATATTGCAGCAAGTGTAATCTACATTGGATTTTGGAAAGTGGTGAAATACTGTTGAGCGCTTTCTATCAGCCATGCTTGCTTTGTTGACTGGACTAGCGGCTACTGACGTCTATAAGCTCTCATGCGTGCAACGCTGTGTTCATGTCCAGCATGAAAAATTGCCTGCTCTTGATGTGTTAGCAATGATGTTTTTTAGGTACCGAAACATGGTATTGTTTGAATTTACGTGAATTCTTACTAGGTAGTACCGAAAAGTTTAGAATTCGGTACCCATCTCTAGTTGTAGCAACACAGTGTATAATTAGCTAACATCTGTTCTTCTGTTGTTTGATTGTATGCCAATAAAAGTAATACGTTGTGCATTGGAAAAGGCCAGGAACTTCCAAAACATTTGATGATTAAAATGGAGAAATTTACAGAAACGTAAATTAGGTCACTGATGTACTAAGCATAAGTCAGCCTGATATTTAAAGTCAGAGGCTGTTTTTTTTTTTTTTTTTTTTTGTACAGCACATTGACAAAAGGCATTCTAGATTAGTAAGACCCAGAGGAACTCTGTCAGAGTCATTTTTCAGACAGAAATTTGATGTGACAGCTGATGCTTGTGATTTCATGTGATTTGGGGATCTGGTTTTGAAGTGGTTTTAAAGCTGGCACATGTTTTGGTAAAACTGGGAACTCGGAAGAGTGTCATTTTGAGGTGGCTTCTGAAGTTGAGTGAAGATGGTACTCTTTGTTGGTGGAAGTCTTTTCACTCTCTGCACAGCAGGACATTGCAGGCCTGCAGTGTCAACACATGGCCTTTGAGTTGCAAGTTTACAAAATAACCATCAACCAGCTTTACATATGAAGTCCATATTTTGATTTTCACATTTCACTAAATATTGATAGTGCTCTAGGGCACAATAGCTTTATGGATAAATGGGAGTAGTTTTTTTGTTAAAGTCTACTGATACACACACGCACACACACCCACACACACACACACACACACACACACACACACACACACACACACACACACACACACACACACACACACACACACACACACACACACACACCACACCACACACACACACACACACACACACACACACACATATCTGGGTTTTAAAGACAAAGTAAAAGCCTTGCCTTGATTTCCAATTACTTCTATTCTATTCTGCAAGTAAATGTACACACACACGCACTTAAGCACCCATACATACAAGCAATCCAAACGGTTGAAGGTCATATAAAGAAAAAAAAAGCTTTCAAAGTCTGAAACAAGAAGATCACACTTCCTGCACACACAATCACACCCAGAACAATCATGCATCATCTATCAACTATTTTCATTGGTGTTGACTTGTGTAAAAATTTGATTTGTTATTTTCTTTATCTCAGGATGAGCAAATTATGTCAAAGAAATGGAGCAGGTCCCTCTTCTGCCTTCTCAGAATCCCAGAAGGACCAAACCAGAGATTACAAACGCAATAAACTTTGAGAGAAGTGTGGTTGCAGTTTATAGTTTCTACTGTTAGATGTCACTACGTCCTACACACTTCATATCAAAGGGCAACACTTCAATTTGTAGAACAAACCATCTGGCCAGTGAAAACAGAAACTGAAAATAGATAAGTACATGGGAGGTTATTGGGGGCTAAACCAAACACAAAAGGAGCAAAATGATGTAGACAGTTTACAAAGAGGCAGAGATTTTTGACAGATGTAACACCAGCTTACTTTGGAAGAGCTAATAACAGGTATCGTATATAGAGGACCAATGTTTTGCAAAAAATGCGCTACAATGGTCATGTTGATGGGTGCTCTAAACTTTATTTTTTTACACTTGAAATTAAAAATGCAGTTTTTTAATGTGTCCTATCTGGCTGGGTAGCATTACGAATAGCTGTCTTAACCAAAGACAGCCCAACAGATTTACTTTCACATGCAGCATTACTGCTTTCACCATAGTACTCCACTTCTATCTATCTATCTATCTATCTATCTATCTATCTATCTATCTATCTATCTATCTATCTATCTATCTATCTATCTATCTATCTATCTATCTATCTATCTATCTATCTATCTATCTATCTATCTATCTATCTATCTATCTATCTATCTATCTATCTTTTTTAAATTGTGTTTTTATTATCTCTGTCTTTTATCTAAGGTAAAATTGTTTTTTTATCATTAAACCTCTTTAAGCAGGTTTTACACTCTTTCATTTCTAGCCGTCTGGACTACTGCAATGCACTGTATTCAGGCATTAGCCAACGAGCTCTCTCCCATCTGCAGTTTGTCCGAAATGCAGCGGCTCGTCTTTTAAGGGGGACCAGAAAACATCAACACATTACACCAATTCCTACATCTCTGCACTGGCTCCCTGTTCGTTTTAGAATTGATTTTAAGATTTTATTGTTTGTGTTTAGAGCCTTGAATGGGATGGCTCCTCAATACATCACTGACCTCCTCCAGATTTATTCTCTGCCACCTGCTCTGAGGTCTGAGGGCCATTTTCAGCTAATAGTGCCTAAGACAAGGCTTAAAACCAGAGGGGACAGATCCTTTTCTGTAGTTGGCCCCAGACTTTGGAATACTTTGCCCCTCCATATACGAGCAGCCTCCACAGTGGAGTGTTTTAACTCTCCTCTTAAGATCCACTTTTATTCTTTGGCTTTTAACACCGCATAGTTGTGTGGTCGTCTGTGTCCTTTTTAGTTTATTTTTTTGTTATGTACAGCACATTTGAAACTTTTTCTGTTGTTAAATGTGCTATATAAATAAAGTGGATTGGTTTGGACCCCATGAGGGATTAAGCGGATCAGAAAATGGATGCATGGATGGGTTTGGATATTTATTGGATTGGATATCTATCAATCTATCGATAGTACTATGGTGAAAGCAGTAATGCTGCATGTGAAAGTAAATCAGTTTTTATTACTGCAAAGCTCTCGCAAAATCTCAGCCGCTCAACTCTTCCTTGTTTTGGTTGAGGATCTGACCTGCATAAGACCCTAGTGGCAACATTGTACAAAACAATAGCCATGGTCCAAATATGGACCCTTTGGAAACCGAAAGCACTGTGCTACTGTGCTTTTTTGTCTCTCTTGTTGTGTCTCTGCTCTGTCTTCTGTAACCCCCAGTCGGTCGAGGTAGATGACCGTTCATACTGAGCCCGGTTCTGCCGGAGGTTTTCCTTCCCGTTAATAGGGAGTTTTTCTTCCCACTGTCGCTTCGTGCTTGCTCAGTATGAGGGATTGCAGCAAAGCCATGTACAATGCAGACGACTCTCCCTGTGGCTCTACGCTTCTCCTGGAGTGAATGCTGCTTGTCGGGACTTTGATGCAATCAACTGGTTTCCTTATATAGGAAATTTTTGACCAATCTGTATAATCTGACCCAATCTGTATAATATGATTGAACTTGACTTTGTAAAGTGCCTTGAGATGACATGTTTCATGAATTGGCGCTATATAAATAAAATTGAATTGAATTGAATCGAAAAATGGAGAGGGGATGCTGAACAAAATAGGCCCCTACATTGACAGAGAGGCTCAATCTTGTGAGGTATGACTTGAACCAGGTCAGAGTTGTACCTTTCATACCCACAACATGTTCCAACTGGGAAAACTTGTGGCTTATCACATCAAAGGCTACTGATAAGAATACAAAACTGGATTTCCAGAGTCCACAGTTAAAAGAATGTTATCAAAAACTCTTATAGGGGTTGTCTTTTTTTGTTTTTTGTTTCTCTTGTTGTGTCTCTGTTCTGTCTTCTGTAACCCCAGTCGGTCGAGGCAGATGACCGTTCATACTGAGCCCGGTTCTGCCGGAGGTTTTTTTTTTCCCGTTAATGGGTGGTTTTTCTTCCCACTGTCGCTTCATGCTTGCTCAGTATGAGGGATTGCAGCAAAGCCATGTACAATGCAGATGACTCTTCCTGTGGCTCTACGGTTCCCCAGGAGTGAATGCTGCTTGTCGGGACTTTGATGCAATCAACTGGTTTCCTTATATAGGACATTTTTGACCAATCTGTATAATCTGACCCAATCTGTATAATATGATTGAACTTGACTTTGTAAAGTGCCTTGAGATGACATGTTTCATGATTTGGCGCTATATAAATAAAATTGAATTGAATTGAATTGAAGTCTTGGTGCTGTGGTGTGTTCTAAAACCTGATTGAAACATTGAATTTTGTAATGTAATGTTTCTTATGGTCATGATCTCATAAATCTCAGGAAATTGCATATGCTGTATAAATGTCACTTACATTGTCCTACTTTATGGACAACTGTCATCATTTTAATACAGACTTAGATGCATTTGCTGTGCTCACATTTCTCTTTGCACCTTATACAAAAAGTTCCACACATAAACTTTTGCTAAAATCCAAAGTTTTTCCTCTTGAAGTCACTTGTTACCTCTATCTCACCTAATCCTTGTACTCTTCCACCTACCTGAAAAACACAAAATGATATTTTCAAGGCAGAGCACTTTGAAAATGTTTAGCACAGGAACACCTTTTGAGGTACAGCAGTTGAGTGCACATTCTCCCCCCATTTCTCTTCTTCTCCACAGTGTTTCAAAGATGATAAGATGTGACAGTCTATCAAACCTCAGTGAGGGTTTTTTTTTTACCATTCACACTGCAATGCTCAGTTATCTTGGTGGCATTTTGCTGGCAACGTAACACAGAATCAATTAAGAGCACACAGATATGCAAAAGGTTTGGTAGGAAAAAGAAGGCTC
This sequence comes from Fundulus heteroclitus, assembly GCF_011125445.2. Lineage (NCBI taxonomy): Eukaryota > Metazoa > Chordata > Actinopteri > Cyprinodontiformes > Fundulidae > Fundulus > Fundulus heteroclitus. The sequence continues at coordinate 45,741 of NW_023396987.1, forward strand.
TTGACAGGTTGATGATATGATGGTGGTAAATAGGTTTCCTACATTTAGATATGTGTACTTTTCTTGGGCTGAAATTCTTTACCCTTAAGCAAATGGCTGTATATTAAGATAAGAAGTGGAGTTCAGCCTTTACAAAGGCACAGTGGGGAATTGGAGACATGAAAGGAAAAATTGTTGTGATACTAATGGCTTTGGTGATGCAAATCTGGCTTTCTATTATTTTTTTATGTTTCTTCCTTCCGTATATTTATTCAGATGTTTATTCTTTTTCAACCAGTCTGGATAAAATAACCTAAAATGATAACTGTGCCTTAGATTTTTATTTATTTTAGTGTTCTCTTCTTAGTGTTTTCTTCAGAAAGTTAAATGTTCTAAGAACAGCCCTTCCAAGTGGTTAAACAATTATTTGGTTAAATAATGAATATTAGATCCAATCTCCCTGCTCATATCAGTGACTTGAAGCTTTTGGCAAGTAGAGGTGAATAAATACTCTGCAGTGCAGAGTTTCTGCATCATGTAGAATACGTTTAAGTAATGTTATTATCAGTTAACTTCAACAGCATTTCTGTATCCCCTTCATGTATTTTGTAGCAGCCGAACATTTGTCTGGTATATATGAGTTGCAATCTGTCAAAAAAAATCCTTGACACTCTAGTTTAGCTAGAGATTAAATTACAGCATCAGATGCAAAATAAAAGGTGATGTTGGAAATTAATTTCAGTATGTAACTAATTATCCAGCACAAGTAAATGGATAGCTCATGAAATTGTTGTACTTGGCAGATTTAGGCTTGCTACTGTGAAGACTGAAAGCTTTAGGCCAATGGAGGGAGATCAAAAAGGAACAGATTACAAAAATAAATAAATAGATAAATAAAAAAATGGCCAGTGTTAAGGTTAAATGTTTTTGTATTACAGACATCCAGGAGCACAATGGTAGTTGCTGTGGGCTAACACAGATGTTAATAAAACGAAGGACACCAATTAGTCCTCATTGATGTTGATTTCTTAACATAGCAATAAAGTGTAAGAAAACTGTTTATGTCGATCTGCTTAGTTAAGTTATTACTTACTGACAGGAGTTAGCATCTTTACTCTTGCATCCTTTGCACTTTGTTCATTGCACCATTGTGTTATTGTCCCAATTTATCTGCTTGTTTATAGAGTATTCTTATATTGTTGTTTTTTCGATATTGCAGACTGTGTTTGCATTTTTATTATTACATTTTTGTATTATTGTCCAAGTAAGCACATTGTGAGCATTGTACATAATCCAGAGTCAAATCCCTTGTATGTGTACACATACCTGGCAAAAAAAGTTGATTATGATAACAATGAAAAACATTGAGGCTCAAAACCTTGGATCATTAGGAAAATAGAATGATGGAGATGTATTGATCTGGCCTGTCTGCTGTCTTCATCTTGACACTCTTCCCACACTCTGTGTTAATTAAGCTTCATGCATCCCACCTGTGATCCTGCTTTTCTGCTACACTGCAATGAAGTTCATCCCAAATACCTTGTTTTTTCTGTGCTCATATTCACAAAGAGTCTTACGACTAAATAGGTCTTGGTGATGTCATTTTGGGAAAATCTTCCAATTTCCTGAATTCAAATGTTTTACTTTTATCTTACTCTGTAAGATAAAAGTTATTCACAAAGCATCTTAGGCGGTGAGAGTGCTCCTAAAGAGAAAAAGAAAATGTTAGGAGTAGTGAGAAGGACTTTTAGCAAGCAGGGAGGATGGTGAAAACAGAAAGAGCTGATTGGCTGATCCACCACCTAAACAGTGGAGAAAATGAGCACATAAACTTCTTTAACAATCAGGCAATTATTAGTAGATAAGATAAACTTTATCATCCCCATAGAGTGAAATTGATTAGTTTAAGCAGTCCAACGGGTTAAAGGTGCACCTCTAGTAACGTAATTGTATCGAGGATAAATAAATCATAGGAACAATGTTGAATAATCATGAATAAAAAGTGGAGGAATGTATAAAGAATGTATATATAAAGCAGGCGAGAATGTATTTTCTGTATTGCATGATAATGTTAGTCTAAATGGTCATCTAGAAGTTTGCTTGTGTGATGCCATCTTTTGATTTCTGCATGGAGCATTTCTCACGTTTCTCACAAAAAAACATGCATACACACACTCACACCTAAGGGCAATTTAGAGAGACCAGTTAACATAAGTAAGGATAGATTTAGAACATAAGAAAAAAAAATACTGTACAATTATTCAAAATAGCATACTTAGGTTCAAAGAAATGTACAACTGAGTAGGTCATTTAATACAGTGTACAAACATTTGTGTATAAAAAGATACATTAAAGAATGACATTTGGCTGCACCACAACAGCTTACAACTAGGGTTTTGTTATCCATCCTGCTCCTCAGGCAGACCTCTGGAAAGTTTCCTATTCACTTCACTGAGTCTGAAAACATGCAATGACATTCCAAATATGGCATGGATGGATGCAGAAATAAATGTGTATCACATCATTCACACATAGAGTTTCTATAGAGTTGACATTGTTTCAATGGAAATAATCCGGAAGGCACTCAGATAATAAAGACTTTCTACCTTTATTTGGTTTATGGTAGTGTTTAAAATATGAACATGCTACTTTGCTTTCTGATGAGCTGCAGTTTAGAGCCAAATAACGCATATTCAAATCTGATCCTTTTACTGCTTATACTTCATTACTACATTAAGAAAACGGCATTGAGAAAATCATCTAAGCGGATACTTTGGCTTATTAACATCTCTGATGCCTATCATCAACATCCAAAGTAAAAGCCTTGGGCTATCAAATAACCAACAGTAGAGCATTAAGTTTATAAAAAAATAACCACAAACACTTTTTTAAGTTAGCTGTCCTCAAATTTCCTTCTGCCAACTCTTGGATGTTCTTGCAGCGTGGATATTTAAGTTAAACTACAGTTTTCTAAATTAAAAGCTAGGTGCTGATGATTCTTGTATGGGAGAAGATCAAGAATCTTTATTGTCATTATGTGTTACCATAATCATATTGTGGTGAGACACCACCCCAGAATGCACACAGATTACGTACAACACTTTTCAAACTTTTTTTCTCTCTGAAGAAATTAGTTGCTTGCACCAGCAACTCTTCATGGGATATAGTCCTTAGCATCTGATAAGATTCGCGTTTGACTCAAAAACACAGATAACAGTACCTTTACAAGTACCTTTACATGCAATGTAGTTTACTAGTTGCGTGAGTGTGTGAGACGAACACTCACTGAGAAGTTTAAAAGTGTGCAAATAGTCGTAATTTTAATGTTCAAGTTGAAATGTTCGTTATTTGATGCTCAAGACAAAAAGACCAATAGCGGGCAGTTTACAGCATGATCGGAAATAATGTGTGATTAATAAAAATCTTCAACTTACAGAACTGTGCAAACTGTATGGATGTTCAAAGAAACATTCTCTGAGAAATTAAAGTGTGCAAATAGACTTTAGCATGTAAGAGACAGTGTAAATCATTCTCATCGGATCAAGAAAATGCATATTTCTGAACATGTAACAGACTATGAACTGAGCTGGTGGTTCATTTCATTCTCAGCAGGGGGCGATAGCCCTCACGACTTTGGGAACTAAGCTGTTTTAAGTCTATTAGTTTTCTATGTAAAGTTCTTGAATCACTTCCTTTATAACAGTGGGACAAACAATGCATTGCCTCTGTAGGTGGGACCTGTGGCTATACGTCTGGCCCTTTTCTGGACTTGTGCAGCATAAACTGTGTTTAGATCTTGTAGACGGCATCCCACAATCCCCTATGCTGATCTCATCACCCATGCTAGATCCTTTTTCTCCTGTGCCGTGCAGCTCCCATACCATACTAGGACAAAAGATGCCTTTGAATGTAGCTCTATAAAGGTTTATTAGCAGACGAGTAGAGTGTTCAGTCCGTTTCAGTTTCCTGAGAAAGAAGAGCTGTTGTTGGGCCTTCTTTACCAGGCAGGAGGCATTCACAGTCAAGGAGAGGTCAGAGAAAATGTAAATGCCCAGAAACTTTATGCTGTCCACATGCTCCACCACCTCCCCATGTATGCAGAGAGGAGCATGTTCAGCCTTCCTGGGCCTCCTGTAGTCCACTATGACATTATTGAGCTTGCTGGTATTTAGGATGAGGTTTTTCTTGGAGCACCACTGTGTCAGATTGTGGACCTTCTATCTGTAGTGGTAGTGTAGTCATTGTCAGATATGAGACCCACCACAGGGGAGAGGTTCACAAACTTCACGACCATGTTCGTGGGATGGATAGCATAGCAGTCGTGAATGAAGAAGGTGAAGCGAGCAGGGCTGAGGACACAACCCTGCAGCATTGCCAGTGTTGAGGATCAGTGGGGCAGATGTAAGTTTCCATATCCTCACCACCTGGGGCCTGTTGGTGAGGAAGCCCATAATCCCGGAGCAGATCGGTGTATACAATGTGTCCCATGCTCAGGGTACCCAGCATATTATAAGCCTGGGGGGCCAATAGGCTTTACCCCCCCCCCCCCCCCCTTTCAGGCTAAGTATCATTTGTTTATTTGAAATGCCACAGTGTTTGACAGCAATTTTAAAGTTGTTGCCTGGGATAAAACGTCCTGGTTTTAAAATTTTTGAACCTGGAGGTGTACAAAATCTTTTTTTGCAACATACTGTAACATCAATGAAACGACAATTCCTCAGCACAAAAACACTCCTTGACTAAAATCAGAACAGCAAATAAATAACTATTCCAAGAGTAGTATATATACTTTACCTGATTAATAAAGGCAATAAAGACATAATCAAATAAAAAAATAATGTAATTCATTCAGCCATTGACCATAAGAATGTACTGAACAGAATTTTCTTTAGGATCTTATTGAAGTGAAGCAAAGTGTTGGTCCAAAAATTTAAGACGGAATGACACACACTTTTATATGCTTAAGGAAAAGTCCCATAGGCTTCACAGCTGCTGTTTATACACCTCTACTGAGCTCCAAACACTTCAAACAAGTCCAGAAAAGGCATACAGGAACTCCCAAAAGGCATTCTAATCAAATGTCACAAGACCTTCATGGAAACAGTTCAGCCCATGGCAATGCCAGCTAGATGGCAAGAGTAACTAAATCATGGGGAGATTTGTTTGTTTCCAAACCTCACCAGCCTTTTTTTTTTACAACGGCCAGATGCATCTTGCAAAATCTTGTGATTGATTGTTTGGCCAAGTTTTGTTTATTATATATTACTGAACAATTTTTTTTTTATTAATCCTTTATCTATGCAGGTTAGTCCCTGGACACTCAGTGTCTCATTTACAAGAGACACCTGTTTAAACACAACAGCAATTACAAATTTAAAAGTGTCCACACATATGGTTTAAAATTTCATGACAAAAGTAACATACTGTATGTACACATGTCTAAATAAAACAACTACAATTTCCTATAGATCATATCTCCAGTTATTTTAATAAAACTCTGAATTCTCTGAGTGTGACCAGACTGGACAGCTTCAGGTCCTGCTGAAAGTGTGCTCCAGCTGGAGGGGCCTGATAAGGAGAAGGCCTTTTTCCCCCAGCTCTGTGTGACCTGCTGGAAAACTGAAGGAAACATAGTCCTGGGAGCAGAGAAATCAATGTTTGTTTTGCATCTAAAGTAATGAGACAAGTATGATGGCACCATATGGAGAATATATTTATAAATTAACAAATACCAGTGCAAGAGCCTGTGCATATATGTAGTGAGGGCCAGTTTACCATGGAGTAAAAGGTGCAGGGGTGAGTAGTGTTTTTACTGTCTGTGATAAATTTAAGTGTTCCTTGATACATGGAATCTAGCATGCGTAAAAAGCTGACAGAGACGTTCGTATAGACACTATTTCCGCAGTCTAAAACATATGAATGTGGCAGACACTCACTGTTTCTGGGCCTGATATGAGAAACATATCAGGCATTTGAAGGTCAAAGTATCTTCAATATGTATGTCGAGGTATTTATAGGATGATCCAAAATCAAATATACTGTCCTTGTTTTGTGACAGTTTTAGGCAGAGTGAGGGAACCTTCTTTCTGTCAGCATATAACATACGTTTAGTTTTACTTGCATTGAGTACCAACCCAAGTTCGGAAACTTGAGACTGAATGGTGTCAAAGGAAGCCTACATATGTTGAAAAAAAAAATCAATGGATTTACGACAGTAGATCACAGAATCATCAGCACACCGATTCCTCCTGTGTTAGAAGAGCTACATGTTGGGTTCAGTGATATGTGCCATGCTCATCTTTGTGCCAGTTTCTACTTTTTGCACGGTTTTACTATTATTGTTCTTTATTAGACGCTGCTGTTTGTCCTTAACCAACTTTCTGGACATTGCCCTGCACTGGTGATTAGGGCTTGCTTTGCTCGCTGTGCTGCACTAGCAATTATCTCCTGATTTCATGAACCTGTGACTCCTTTAATTGACCTTTTGCAAAAGCCCTGCCCGCTTGGTTACTGTTGCTACACCCTTCAAGCTTTCTGTAGCCAATGGAGTCTTGGCGCATGTCATGGCAGGGATACCTTGCGTTTTAGTGATTCGTTTTGGAGCAATACCTGGGGGATATCCTCCAGATCTAGGCATAAGGGGTTATAATATGAAGTGGAGGGATATATTCTAAATATTTCAATTTGTAATGAAAAGGACAACAATTCTCAAGGCTAACCCACCCCCCCCCCCAAAAAAAAAAACCAACAACAAACATGCCCCCTAAAAAGAATGCACCTAAATTATATGATTAAATTATGCAGACCTGAATTCAAGCGCAAGGCGACGCAGCACCGCTCATTCTAAGTCATTAAGATTGAACAAAATAGCATGAAACTACTACTGACTCTCCTACTGATTTTAATTGGGACATTTTGCTATGTTCTGAAGGATGGACGCTGATAAGAGTCCCTTGCTCCGAGGAAAGGCAGGTGCGAGGAGCAGTAGGTAAGAGCGCTGAGGCACCGAAACACATACAGCGTATATAGTTAAGAAACAATTCAGAATGCTTTATAGCTGGCAGCCGGTACTGCAGACGCCATAAATTATTTTAACGGTATATAGTACCGGACCCTACTGGCTGACTTTTATCCATACCTGTGACAGTTGATTGTGGAATATTTAAGAGTAAGGAAATTTTACAGGTGACATCTTATCATAAAACCATACTCGAGTTCTCTGAGCTCCTGGGAGAAACCCATTCTCTTTCAAATGTTTGTAGAAACAGTCTGCATGCCTGGTGCTTTATTTTATACACATGTGGCCGTGATGGGCGAGGGAATAGTTTCCATTATATATGTCTAGTTTTTAAATTTGGCCAAACTGTAAACCCATTGCATGTGAGACACTTACTCTCTCATGGCATCTCTTTCCCCCTTGATTTTGAAAGTGGGCTTTTAACAGTTTTCAGGAATGTGTAAGGAGATATATCCCAAAATCATAATTTACCTATACTAGGCCCAGATCTACTTCATTTAGCCTTACATCTAACTTAACATTCAGTTTTGGTATCTGTATGAAGGCTTCCTAAGTACCATTGGGTGTCTGGAGTAGAATTTTGGGCTTGTGAATATCAGTTACACCTATGCTAAATGTATAAAGTCAGACACTAATGTGTAAAACAGCTGAAGGTATATATCTTTATGGGCAGAATTATACTTTCATGGTAACTTCAAAACAGGAAACAGCCTAACCTTGAAATCTTTGTGAAAACTTTAAGAAACTATAAAGTGTGAAAGTGCTGTCAGCTCCACAGCTCCTACAACAGATAAATCTGTGCTCAAAACCTTTGCAGAGACATTTTGAATTAGAGATAAACTTTAATCATTTATTGTGTGACAGTAAAATTATTACTGTACTGTGGATTTACATATTAAAAAGTCTACTATATATTTTATTTTATTTAACCAGATAAAAAAACAAACATTGAGCTCAAGACCTCTTTCACAATGGTGACCTGGCAATGAAAGGCAGTAGCACATGTCATAACAATCAAGACAGCTGAAGAACAACAACAAACAGGCAGGAAAATCTAATACAAAACCATTGAAATATAAAAGTACCAAAGTGCGAGTTAACAAGCGGTGTATATATAGGCAGTATAAAGTGCAACAATTATAGATACAGTAACAAATTAAAAACATAGGCACTGTTCAAAAGACTTACCTTGATAGTTTCTTAGAGTAGAGTGTAATGCTCCCAATGGAACAAGTTGATATTTTTAGTTCAGATTGGAAGGCATATCAAGCAGAGGGGACAGAGAAACTGAAGTCCGAACACGAGGAACAGAAAAGTTTTGATTGAGGGGTTATTTTCCAAGGGAACAGATTAATAAAAAAAAAATCATTCATTTTGATTTATCAGCATTTAAAACCAGTTTCAGTTTTTTTCCTGACAAATCTGCACTACATTAAAGGCAGATTGCAAAAATTCAAAAGCCTGAGCAATCACATGTAAGCAGCAGTAAATAACAGTGTCATCTGCATAGATTTAGTATGATGCATTTGATTATTGATGTAAATTGTAAATAGAATGGGACCTAAGAAAGGAGGAACTAACTCCAGCCATCGGAACACATTGTGTTTTGCCAAATAATCAGCAAACCAAGATGCAACCTTCTTGGAGATACCTTTCATAAATAGAATTTGCAACAGGAGATCCGACCAGTCTCAAATGTTGACCTTCTGCATATATGTGTCTCGTGTTATTTGTGCTTCTCGTGCAATGAGTTTTTTTTTTTTTGTTGGATGCTTCAATCTTTAGTTGTGAGAGCATAAATTGTCAAGCATCTGTCTTTTTTTATCCCTCCACTTCCCCCATGTTGTTGTAATCTTCCTTCAACAGATCAAAGGGAAGCGCCTTGTGGACACAGTAGTGTCCTTGGCAGCACGGCTTCAGTGAACCGTCTCCCCCCCTGAAATGTTTGTGATGTTTATGTCATGGTGATGGCACTGAAACAGCAATTTCCCTCTGGGATTATTAAAGTATATCTGATTCTGATCAATGAACACACACACAACTTTTTTGAGTACAACGCCTGAAACACGTCATTAAGAACTTTCAGGGCAGTAATAACAGTGCTGTGCTGCTTCCTAAAACCAGACTGAAGAGGATTTAGAATGTTCCTCAGTTCCAAAAAATCCTTCAATCGATCACAAACTATTTTTTTCAAAAGGTTTGGTCAAAATACATAATTTAGAAATAGGCCTGCAATTATGGACAATTGAGAAAAATTAAACAAGTGCCCGGCTGAGGCAAAATGTTCATTAAATAATTTAACATGTTACATTTGTTGTTCAGGTTTACGGAATCTTCAAGCAAAAGGTTTGGCAGTTCAGTAGAGGACATAGCACCAGAAACAGATCTCACAACATTCCAAACATTTATTGGATTATTTAGATTTTTAGTGTTATCAGAAAAATAAAATTCTTAAATAAGGAGGTACATTTATTGCGGTGCTGACGGAAAATTACCCAATCAGCCTCAATTTTTGTTTTCCCTTCTCTGGCCCAGGCAAGATTCCTTTCTTTGACAACAACATTATTACTGGATGGGTATTTACTTTCTACTACATTTAATTAAAAATAAATTCTTAATCCCAAATCCCAGTGAGTCTTACAGTGGAGAAGTTTCTTAATACAGACACTGTTGTTGTATGCCAATCTGATGAAGACCATGCTCAAGGTTGCCCGTAATGTTCTTCATTTTATGAAGAATACTTCATTATAAAATCATCTCCAGAGGTTATAGAGGAGTCTCCAGAACAGAGCCAGCTTTCTTTATTGAAGAAGTGCAATACACTTTCTTCAAGTCAATTGCTCTGATGCTTGAAGTCAATTGCATCTGATGCTACCCCAACAGATGATGGCAGAAGAGATAACACACTACACAACAAAAAAGATCTGCAGCCTCTTGTTACAAACACTGAAGGACCGTAGCTTCTTCAATAAGTCCAGTTTGTTCTGTCCCTTCTTGTAGACAATATCCTCAAATGACCTTTAGACTGCTTTGTGTCAGGGATGGTGGAAAAGATTGTCCCATCAAGGTTTGCATGAGTGATAGACTGATGTTTGATTCACATGACATGACAGCATTATATCGGCACATCATATTTTGTTTGTCAAAACCTCTGACTTACATGCAACAGGCTGTACATGCAACAGGGCACAATAAAGAACATATTTTTCCTTCAAAAGCCCTTATAAATACTGAATTATTTATGTTATGATTTTGTCTTGATTAATGTTATTGGTGACTTGTGACTAGACTGCTATCTGTATTTCTTCTAATTTTTTAAAAATAAATTGAAGAAAAAACAGATGGCCATCATTGAAACAGCCTTAACAAAAAGATCAGGTTTGAGGTTAGGGAAACTACTAAACAACATATTATCTACACTTCCTCAACAAATATGAAATTATAAAAACATCATGCATACTTGCTAGAAATGTCATTGAAATGTAAGGAATTGCAGATCCTATATAAAAATGTTGCATTTCCCTCTGTAAATATGGGACATGAACACAGAGTAAATGGAACTCTGCCCTATTTTGGCTTCAGCTTACACACAGTCGAATATGTGACACTGAGATCTTTGCTCAATCTAATAGGTTTGCCTACCTTCCCTGAATGAAGATTTTAAATATATTATGTATAATTTTCACTAGAGGTGTCACCAAAAGCCATACAACTGCAGATTTTTCCCTAAATGTTGTATTTTATTTAAGGAGATCTGGCACCCATCTGTGACGTAAATGGCTGTGTCCGTAGCAACCACCTTAGCAGCATAACGTTCTCACGTCTGTCTAAGAACGCATTGAAATCTTCTGTAAAACTAATAAAGGAAAGATTGTCTACTGTCTCTGAACACAGATTATAAATACATTATGCATGTTTTTTACTAGAAAGGTCATCAAAATGCATATAAATGTAGTTGTTTTCTTTAAATGTTGACTATTCCACATAAATTAAGGGGAACAGAAGCCATGTTGTTTTTTCACTGGGGGAAACTTCATAGTCACGTGACCTGGTTGGAAGCCAATGCAAATGACTTGGCGAAATAAAATGTAGGTCTGAAATGTATTGGGAAGCCAAACAGTGACAATACTATGTTTCCCCCTGTGAACCAACATAGCTATTACACATTTTCAGTGAGACTGGGTAAGTATTTTATAGCTTTTTAATTGTGTCTCTGCTAGGGCTGTCAGTTTTAACGTGTTATTAACGCGTTATTAACGCATTAACTTTGTTAGACCACAACCGACAGTACGTGTTAATCACGCATCAAAACACACATACCGTTCCCAGTTAATGTTTTTTTTCCCCACAGTGCTTTCCGAAGTTCCAGGAATGGTAGAGACTGTAGCATAACAGACCCGCACCCAGTGTTACCAAATCCGCTTATTTTATCCAACTTTGAGCTTCTTTTTTCTAAAGTCGTTTGTAAATTTCACGAGTCGCGGGTTACGTTTTTTTGGGCTTGTTTCTGAAAGTGAAGTTGCTTATTTGGGCTCTAAAATAAGTGACGATAATCAGGAGTTATAAAAAAACCTGCTTGCACTACAGACACTTTGAGTATAACCAGCTGAAATATCCCTCTGCCTCATTACGCCCTGGAGTGCATCCTCTACACATAGATGAGGGAGTAAAGGCAGAGGGAGAAACTCTGCCCGTATTTTCTGCAGATAACTGCTGAAAGTAGATCATACGATGTAGATCGCCATTTTGAGCAGAGATTGGTTCTAAAGCTGTGTTTTTACATGCTGATAACATTACAGAAACCCAACCCATGAACCATACATTAATGCTTATTGATTAGTTGTCTCTGTATTTGACAAACTAAGGCTGAATCACATTGCCAAATTAAGTACCCTGGAGTTACAGTGTCAGCACATGCAAGCTATGCGTAACAGTTCTCTTTCAAGGGTTTTACGCTCCAGCCCCAGGTGCAAGCAAAGCGTAAGACTCTGGAATGACCTGGAAATTTAAAACCTTTTTCCAGGCTTTAAAAAAAATGTTTTACAATAAAACTTGCGACTTTATTAAAATGTAAAATTAGTATTCATTCATATGTAAATGCTTAATACCATGTATATCTTTGTTTAAGAGGCAAAAAAAATAAATAATTCTGCATGAAATATTTTTTTATTTACACATTTGTTTACACATTGTGTAAACATCAGGGCGTTATGATTAATGATTTAGCCATTATAGGCCAGAGTTTAACATTTTATGGCACCAGGATGTTTTCATTCCAATTCTGAAAAGTGCTTGAAAAATAAAAATAAAAAAAATATTTTTTGTACAAGCATGTTTTTACTAGTGTCATTTATTCCAAAATTGCATATTAAAATGCCCAAATAGGTTTTTACACTTTCAGAAGTAAAAAGATAAAATATGCGATTAATTTGCGATTAATCTTGAGTTAACTATTGAAGTTATGCAATCAATAAAATGTTACCAGGCCGAACATCAAATCATTTTTCATATTCCTCCGCCATTTACATTAACATCCTGTCTCACAATACAAATCCACACCGACTTCTCTACAGCAATAAGAGTCATGGCCCCACAAAAATATATTGTAAAAAGCGGTACTGTTTTCATCTTACCTTTCTTCTTGTACCTTTTTACTTGTTATGTCCCATTGTCGGTTCCCATTGCTCAAAAACAGAGATGCCGGCATCTGCATTTTTATCTGTAAACAGTGTGCCACTGTGTGACTCTAATCCCTTTAATTAGTAGTGTAACCAAGCTTTCTGGGTTTGTCATCAGCACCACATGAATTGGAAGAAGACTGGGCTCGGAGCTGGGCTTTTGGGTCACTGCATGGGCCAGCGGGATCCTTTTTTTTTTTTCAAATTTGTCCTACAAAACACTGGGCGACTGCCCTATAGTAATCCTCGAGGGACAGTTAACCAGCATGTATAAAATAGGAAAACATGTTTCTTCTACACAGCAATGATGAAGCCAATTTTTATTTATGCTTTTCAAGTAAAACTAGTGCACATCAAATAAATGACTGATGTTACAACAAATAGTAACCCAAACGTCATGATTTATTTCATGTTTGTCAAAGAATGATGGTGTGTTCATTTTGCCACAGAGGTTGGAACTAATGATTTGTATATTGTGTCATCTCTGCCTTTTTGCGTTCTAGTTTCCCTCTTGTTGGACAGTATGAATCTTGGATTCTTGTACTGGTGTTAACATCCCATCTGATGAACACTGAAACGTAGCACCTGTACGACTGACAAAATGTTACATCCACCTGGAGATGGGGCCAACATGAACTCAATGGGCCAGCCAACCAGATACCACCCCATGAACCCTGAGGCGCTACTTCACCCACACCTTGCCTTCCATACCTAAGCCCTACCCCCAAATTCCAGGGGGAGCAAAAACAACAGCACCAGCCCCAGCCAACCCCCAGGACCCAACTGTCACCCCCAGCCCAGACCCTGACCAGAAGGCCCACTCCTCCTCCAGGCCCCGAACTCCAGATGGCAATCAAAGAACAGGGGTGTGAGAAAGACAGTCTTTTTTCTAAATGCTGCCGTCTGGGCACAGAGGGATAGAATATTATTCTCATAAGCTTTTACTGACATGGCAGATTACTGCCATGTAAAAAAAGTTTAAAAGTAACTTAACCTGAACTAAAACAGCTATCTCCTCAAACATGGAGCGCTGCACACATTCACCGTGTGCTGTGTGTGTGCACAGCACCTTTTGTCTGAAGACGTATGGCACAGAATGATTGACAGCCATTTGTTAGCGGATGTTACGGCTGCAGTGGGTCTCTGCCTGATTTTCCTTGTAGGGTTCGAGAGACAGGCCTTCTGCAGGTGTTATGCATTGCCCTGATTGGTGCTCTGCTGCTTTAAAGTTGCTATGCATGCAGCAGAGGAGAGGCTCTCTTCCTGCTCTCCCTCCTCAGAACCCCATTTGGTTTTGTTTGGAGTGTAGCTTATCCTATGATTAGGTTAGGTTTGTTTTGTATTTTACGTGTGTGGGCAGAAGACTGTATGTGTAACCTTTTAGCTGAACGTCAATTTAGAAAACTAGAACTAGTCAGATAATCTGTTTTAATATGTTTTATTAATGTCCTACTTTTATGAAATCGGTTGTTGATTAAGGATTTATATCATATAGTGTTTGCTTGTCTTTGTTGGGGGTATTGTAGGGACTCAGAGAATTATCCAATCTTCTTGAGCAGAGAGGCAAACTTTAGCCACACTTGCTTCTTCCTCCAGCCTTTTATGTTGTGGTGAGGACAAATGACAATTGGACTAAAGGACAAATGGTGAGAATCATATTTTGATTCTGATTCCGATGAGAAATGACACACACTATCTCTTGCACTGCTTGGTAAGATTCCCACCCTATAATGGATTCACCTCTGTGCCATCATCACCTTCTATTAGGGCTAGGACAGAATCAATATATTTCTAAATGCAGCTGAGTTGTTCATCATATAGGACTTTGTGCTGTCCACCTCATCTACCTCCTGCTACCTATCTGACCTATCTTGCTGGTCTTACCAGCTCACATGGAGAATTGAGCGGCTATTTATTCAACCGCCATGAGAGCAAAGCTTGAGCATGCTCCGTGAGGATTCCATCAGTTTAAAAGATTTGAAAACACCTTACAGTTCAAGGTTAAAATCAAATCTGACTCCTACGAAACAAATGGGTGGAGAAGCTGAGCTCCACATAAAAAAGGAGCAAAAACTATGATAAAATAACTTCTAAAAAACTTGTTTCAAACTGAAGTATATCGGGTAACCTTTGTGGTCTCAAATAAAACAAGCTTCTTTAGCAATAAATCTAAAGCAAAAAAGTACATAAAACTTGAACTTATACGTTTTAGCGCACTTTCAACATTGTAAAGAAGGATTTTACAGGTTTAAAAGATTATATATTTGTTTGTTTCTTATTTTTTATTTTTTTTAGTTTTCCCCTATTTGCTGGAATTGCCTCTCAAGACTCCATTAGTCAGTTCAAGAAAGAGTGATTCAGTTGTATTTTCCGGGTGCACGTGTGGATGTAATGTGCAAGTTTAAAGGCAAGTTGTCAGGTTCCCAAACATCGGCTTAATATAAAAATGCTTAGTATTCTAATATGTATTCTATAATATCTTTTGAGGGATCTATGTTTGTTTTTGTTTTTTTGCTGAGTTTTGCCAATTAGTTCTGAATGTTTTGTTTTTCAACTATGATTTTACTTCACTACCTTGCATATTTTTGGTACACCACTTCATCACTGTGTTTGTTTATTCCAAAGCACCCAAGTGCCTTGAAGCATTGGAGGATTTGGGGACCTCTCAGGCTTGGTCTTCCCCCGATCCTCCCTTTGCGACCAGATCCAGTATTTATGGGCATATCCATACAGGAACATGAGGGATTTTTTTTCACAGATTATCTGTCTCATATTTTATTGTCAGGACATAGTGACAGTTTTAACAAAATAAATTCACACATAAGTTCCCTACTGTTTTAAAGACCATAAATTAACCATGTGGCTTTTGAGGTCCTATCTGCGCTTTGGTCCGGCAACAACCTCTCATTGACAGCAACTGTATCCCTCTCTATTTTTGTATCCCTGTTTTAGCAATGAATTGTCCAATTGTTTTGCCTGGTTTATTACTTTTAATACATAGTAAACATTAGTTCTTTTCAATTAAACCTCATCCCACGTGCAACAAAGAGAATAAAAAAAAGACTTAATGTTCACATGCATAATAAAAGAGCTATCATCTTAACTCAAGAGGCCACTATAGTTCTTAAAGCTGGATCATATCACTTGGGATACTGTGGCCTGTGCCAGCTGGGCCTAGCCTTTATCCCGGTAGCATTATTCTGGGATGCTGGCTGCTTAGACATGATTAATTGCTGCAATAAAGCTCATTATGGAGATTAAGTAGGAGTTACAGGAGCATTATTGATCACTGTCCTCTAAATAACCTTAAAGTTGCTTGTTTTGTGTTTGTGTGACACTGGTCATGTACACGACAAAAGGGGAGGTGGGGATGAAATGTTTCTCCAAGACTGCATTGACTCAACATAAGACCTTTAAAAAAATCATATGTCCTTGGACTGGTCTCAGCGATAGAAAAAAATAAGACTCGGCAAGATGCATTTGCAGTATGTTTATACACAAATGGTAGCATACAGCAATCAGCAATACATTATAAACAAGAGAAAGCAAATAACTATCATCATATCTTTTTTTGTAACATTAGACAGCAAGTGAAGATTTTGTCCTCTTTGTTGAAGTGTTTGAAGCAGCTAAATGTACACATGTAAGGATTGTTAGGGTTAGACAACTGGGTCACTGCATCTCCAAATCTGCAGCCCTTATGGGGTGTCCCCGGTGTGCGGCGGTCGCTATCTATCAAAAGTGTTTAAAGAAAGGAACAGTGGGCGGTGAAGGCTTGTTGATGCATGTGGGGAGCAAAGACGGTCATGATTGGCCTTAACCAAGAGATTAACTCCTGGAACTTGGTTAATGTTGGTTCTGATAGAAAGGTGTTAGAAAACACAGCACAAGATCCATTCAAATGCTAACATAAGGCTAACATAATAAAATCAAGTTGTGCCAAAGAAAATAAAGTGTAGATCATATAGGTTAAGAATCAATGAAAAAATCATATATACCCCAGCTCAGAACTTAGAGGACTTAAAGGGTTTGCTGCTGCTTGGTGCCAGACCCCTGATAGATTCCATGTCTCACTGATTTAGGGGTATCAAGAGTATCAGCAACAAAAGGAGGACCAACACATTATCAGGCAGGTGGTCCTATTGTTTGGGCTGATTGGCGTATTATGCAAAGATAAAGGATATATATATATATATATATATATATATATATATATATATATATATATATATATATATATATATATATATATATATATATATATAGATTATACTGTATATATTTCTTTTCTTTTTTTTAACAAAGCTATAGTATCAATATATATCTCCTGTACAATTGCATTTTCAGATTTTCTATACCCCCTATAACTCAGTCGTTTATAATCAAATCACTTATGTCATGTAAATAAGGATACACAAATCCGTTACAAGTCATATCTCTACTATGCATTCCTACAATACTTACTGTTACATTCCTATTTATTGTAGGAAGGGATACTAATGCAATAAATCTTTTATTCTTCCCTCATCTTTTGTTACGTTTATCCCTTTTTATAATCCTCTTACCCCTACTTGCTTCAGGAAACCCCTAGCATGAACAATAAATCCTAAATCTTGTTATAAAATACATAAATGATTTTGCATTTTCTCTATGCTTGTCTGATGTATGAATAGACTATTGATGTTATTGTTCAAACTTTATTATACAGTATTTGCATCCATTTTATCCCAGTGTCACGGTTTGACTACTTTTTATCACATAAGAGTGTTTGCATTGTACTGTGCAAAATTATACACACTTGTACTCAAGAGGCTTTCAACCCCTGAGCACTTATCAAGGTCAATAGTTGTGCTGTAGCCCACACATTAATAAACTGAAAAAGGAAAACAAATAAAATCTGAGTCATCTGCTAAAAAGTGTCTGGCAAGTAATAGAGCAATGTGTGGCCAATAAAAAATATCTAAGATCCAGAGTCAAGCCTCTGAATGTAACACTACTTTACCTGTTTTATTATAAAAGTCCCCTTTTCTCTGTCAAGAGCTATCCAAGGACAATTGTAGGTTGTGTTTACTTTTAGTGCAAAGCTTATCCAAAGAGAAGAACTTGATGGGTAAGGCCATAGTTACGTTTCATATTAACCGATGATATTGTAGAATAATAAAAATTAACTTGATGCTGCTTCATTTTGAGAGGTTGCAAAGATTTTCCTTCCACTTCACTTTCAATTAATATCCCACAACGCAGCTTTATATGAGCAGCCAGCTTCTCTTTCTCTCCATCTTTCTCTTATTTATCAATCTTTCAGTCACTTAATGTCTCTGTTTCTATCATGAATCTTTCTTTATATGTGGTTATGTTTTGAAGGCCACCTGCCTCTCTTCCTTCCCGTGAATTTACCTGTGTGCTAACGCATGTGACTCTGAGCAGAAGAGCGACGACATATAAACCAGCTTAGGAGAAACACTTGGGTGTACTGTGTGAGATGTGCCGACTGTTCGCGGACATTTTAGACTTCTTAGTCAAGCGTACCTATTGGCTAAATTTTTTTGACAAATTCCTACATTCCTTATAATCCGTATCCACTGGAATGGTGCCGGGGCTAAGGCGCCCCTCCTTGAAAAATGGTAGCGGAAACACTGAACATGGTAAATCGCTCTGTCTTCATTGCTACCGTAATAACACTACACATACTTTTTTTAATCACTCATCAAACAATACAATCAGGGACATGTCCAGGGGCAGCTTTTTATGTGGACTGCTCATCGGACACTGGGAAGGTCCCAGTGTCCGATGAGCAGTGTTGGGGATGTATGCTGGGGTAACCCTAGGCTTTTAGTGTTAGCTTGTGCTAAATCACAGGTTACGTTCTTGCCAAACAACAATGCAAAACACACAAGACAGATCATCAGGTACTTATATCTCCGTCAGATTTCCAACAGTAGGGATAGAACTTTCCTTCAATAGAAGTCTTTTGGTAAATCCTGTCATATACTCTCAGTAGTTTTTCAAACAGTCCTTCCTTGGTACTGTCAAGGAATATTGTCCCTTGCTGGGACATTGTCATCAAACATGAAATGAAGCCCTGCATGTTTGTTCTCCATGACTGGGAGAATGTGCACGGACAAATGTTGTGTACTGCGGCCAACAACAAAACATTTTTCCTTTCCAGCAGCTATTGTGCAGCACATACACTGAGAAAACCAGCTAACATGGTCATCTTCTAAAAATGAAGTGGGAGGTTTGCTAGGTGAGAGGTTGGGTTTGGCTGGGGTTTCTAGCTTAGGGACAGTGGCCGATTATGACGTAAAAATTGGCAGGCTTTTGAAACAGCTCATTTTCAGACACCGACAAAACATTTAATTATTGGCAAAAACAACTGGATGTTTGTTTTTTTAGAAGCTTGGACTGTTTCTAGAAGCAGTAGAGACCCAAATGCAAATACAAAAAAAAAATAGCAAAAAAAAAAAAAAATGTCATAATGGGACACATTTAAAACATTACCCACCATCTACAAGTGTACATATTTGTAAATGCATATGGTGCCAGAGTAATACTTGTATACGTCCTCTTTTGAAAAAACAACAACAAAAAACAAAACAAAAAACAAAGCAGAAGAAAACCAAGAGTTTTCTCTCATACACAATTCATCTGGATTTTTCAATTGAATTTTTTTAAAACTTTTTTGTGCATGTCGTCTCATTAAGATATTAATTACATATCTGTAGCTAGAAATATGAGAATATATAAACTTGTATAGTATATTTTCATATTGATAATAAGAGAAGGCTAGTTTTTGTGTATCTAATAATAAAACACAGCATGCTTCCTTCAGGTTAATATGACAATATATTTGGTGTCCTTTAGATGTGAACATATTAAAGGCATAGAAATTCCATAATCCTTGTGCTAAAGCCTTCATTAATGAATAAATATTTCTAGATATTTGGTTGATATGAAGACACATCCATTCAGGTCAAGCTCCAACACTCTCCATCAGTGCCATAAGAGACAAGCACCTGCTCCCAGCATGAGGCCGGCAGATAGGTGTTAACCTGACACACACTCCTCAATTTGCCTCACTGCTCATCGCTAACTTCACGTTTCCAGTCAGTTCCGGCCCCACATCACCCTGCCTGGACCCATGAAGGGAAAACTGGTTTAGAAAGATGACAACACCTGCTTACGTTTCTTTCTTTTTTTTTTCAGCATTTGTTATGTTTGTCACGTCCTTGCATTAAAGGGCCTATTCCTATCACACTAATAATGCTGGGCTGCACATGTCATGCTCTGCACTGGCATGGGGGCGTTCTGAGCATGTCAGTGAGATAAGGGAATAGCAGGGTGCATGTGCACATGCCTTATCGGAGTGCACCAGGAGAAGGTTTTGCTTCAGTGTCTTTTTTTTTCTTCATGTTTTTACAATGCTGCAACCATAAAGGTGCATATGATGGAGATGGACGAAACAGAGGAAAAGGGTTTGATACAGTACAAGTGGGTAGTTGTTTTTTTTTAAACAAATAAAATACTGAAGTTAATACCTGTCTCCATAACAGCAATGTTTGATTACTCCATAAAAGCTGTTGAAGAAAAAAAAGATAACTTGCTATTAACACTGGATTTTTATTTATTTTTTTTGCACTGTAAACCAGCAACAATCAATCGAGAACCTGAGGGCCATATGGGGCCAGTCACATAATTTCTGCCAACAAAGAATTAAAGCTATAGTTAGTAATCCTATTCAGAGACACTTTTCCTGTTCAGAAACACTTTGTTATACTCTGTAAAATCATCTGTCCTCCCTGAAAGTAGTAAATACATTATATATTCAGAAAACAAATATCTCTGTGGGAGCTGCAGGCTTGTAAAAACTCCTCTGGCTCTCTGTCTGAAGGGCAGGGATTGGTTGGAGTTCTGGTCCTGCTTCACCATCCCCTGTGTACCTTATCCATTGGGTGTTCCACATGCCAATCATTCTGACACGCTCACGTAACGCTAGTGTGAATGCAAGTTCCTTATTAGTTTCTGCTTACTGGCTGCGCATACACACTTCTAGAGAACAGCTAACAGACTTAAATCAGAGGCAACCAGACTTTCGTTCAGTTCTTTCTGAAAACGCTTCGACATCTATCCAGGAGTCTTTGTCAATTTTGGTTGCTCGCAATAGGGGGTTTTCACTGACGTCACTGGCCAACTTCCGGTCCGCCATATTGGGTGGTACACTTCCTTATCTCTAGTTGTCCTACACGTATTTTCGTATCGCGAATGGATAAGTACGCCAGCACGCTAGAGCGACCAGATAAGGACGTATATCTGAGGAAATGTTCCGTGGTCGACCATATGGACCCCTATGCCCTCCACGGTGCCTTGTTTAGCCGTAATCCAGATGATTGGCCAAATGTAGAGCACGGCGACATAGTGCATTACCTGGTGTTCGGTGAAAACCCTCTGCACACTCTTGAGGAAATGAGAGCTTACAAGGGTCTAGAGGCTCACAACCAGTTCACATCTGGTTATGTACATCAAGGAAATCGCCATCATACGTGGACGGGTGAGTTTTAATAAGATGGTAAAAATGTAAACAATCCGACGCAAATGTGTCGCATGCTTCTGCGGTGGCTGACGGCCGGCGGTGCGCGAAGGCGCTAGGTTGCAGGGCCGATCGACGCCGCTCGCGGCTTTAATTATTTAAGCAGAACAATGACCAGTGCAAAATTAAGTTGTATTTACCGTATTGGCGCCGGTAGGAGCTGCAGATCATAAAGCCAGCAAACAGTGGGAACACAGCAACTCGTTCAAAGGTAAGCTGTGCTCAGACGGGCTCTGGCACATGCTAACCGTCAGTGCTAACAACCACTCACGCATGTAATGTACTTTTAACTAGCTGCTATGTGTTTCAAACGTTTAGAACACACTCTCATTGACATCGGGATACTGTGGAAAGTTATGTTCGGTCGACTTACAGCCGCGATCCAAGCGGGCCGACGACTCTTTGTTATCTCTAACAGTTGTTCTCCGTGGTTGCGCCTCCAGGCAGGAAAGCGGTGGAAAATTAATCTGTTTCTATGTTTTTCCCATGGCGATCATGTGTTGCGCTGTTACAGCCCACAATACAGCAACGGTTTACCATGGTTGAAATCAAGTTAAGGTGAAATTAATCAAATTAAAACACGGCTGAGAGAGGGAGTACAGTATGCGGTAGTAATAGGCAGTAGAGGCGGCGGAGGCAGTCAACATGGCAGCCGCGGAAAGTAATAAGTCATAACGCCCAAGCCCTATTATTAATATATTCTTCTTACATGTTTTAAATACTTAACAGTTAATTACCTGTGACAAAGTGAGCACCGCAGACTCTGGCGTATTCCAGCTTAACACCGTCCAAAACGGACCTGGATATCCGTGTCAGCCATAGGTGATGGCGTTGTTCAGAGAGCTGTTTTGTTTTTTCACACTGATTCACTATTACGGCTGGTAGGCGATAGAAAGAGCGTTGATCTCCATCTCCACGGGCCGTGCAACCAACCATTAAACACGTTTTCCCCATTGTTCACTTCCAATACTGCCTAAGGCGTCATACAATGCAGGTCACGTGAGCGTGACGTCAGCTGAAAACCCCCTATTGAGCAACCTGTAGTTGTTGCACTGCTGTTTTTAAACACATGGAGGCCCATCCTCCTAGGCGCATTCTCAGTCAGATGCAAATCAATGACCAACCCGCCACTGTCCTGTGTCATTAGAAGCTATTGTTCGGTGTGAGTGGAGTACTTGGTCACCCGAATCATGATGAGACTGCTAGAATGTGTTGAAGGACCGAGCTGTAAACACTGGTGAGTTGGAAGCGCAATCCTCCCCGTCTGTTTAGTGATGGCTTTTTTTCTTTTGAACAAGATGGCTTCTTTCACCCCTCTTTCAAACCCTCTGTTCTCCCTGTCCAAAATCTGTACATAATTCTCATCAAAACAGTGCCCTTTGTTCTTGAGGTGCAAGTGGACTGCTGAATCTTGCCCCAAACTGCTGGTCCTCCTGTACAACGCCATGTGTTTATGTAGCTGTTGTTTAGTTTCTCTGATGTAGGAGTCTGAGCAGTCCTCGCTGCATTGGAACGTATACACAATGCCGCTCTCTGTGGTTTGGGTGGTCTGTCTTTGGGATGAACCAGTTTGTTGGGTTTGGAGAATTTCTTTTGAGTTTCTCAGAAACTCCTGACACATGGAATGACAATGTTCCTGTGTCTCTCTGGTCTCTCCTCTGTGTTCAATGCTGTGTTGTTTTTTCTGCCAGGTTTGTTGGCTGATTTGACAAAGGCCCATTTTGGGTAACCACAAGCTTGCAGTGATTTCCTGATGTGTTTGTGTTCTTTTTCATTCTCTTCTGTGGCTAAGTGAATGTTGTCAGCCCAGTAACTCAGAGTTCTGATAACAGGGAGTTTGTGCTCCTGTGGGTGATGTGAATCAAAATGCAAATATTGGTCTCTCTGTGTGTGAGCTTCCAGAAAACCTCAGTTTTGAGGCGCCCATCTTCCTTAAGTGTGCCGCACACTCCAGAAAGGGCAACGTGTTGCTCTTGGCATCCTCTCTGGTAAACCTTATGTTGCTGTCCACTGAGTTGGTGTGGTTTTCAGATGTTTTGGGTGGTCTGTCTTTGGGATTAACCAGTTTTTGTCTGAGAGTGTTATTAGGTTTGAAATTTACTGGTATGTCATGTTTTGAAAAAAAGTCTCCTTTTTCTTAAAAGAAACTCCTGACACATATGGAATGACAATGTTCTTGCGTCTCTGTGTTCTCTTCTCTGTGCTGTGTAACATCACAATTTTACCATCAGACAAAGGCAGATGCATAGTGGGACTTAACACAACCGATTAACAAGAGGAAACAATGCATCTACTAATGGACAGTAACACATGGAAAGGGAACCAACCAATAGCTACAAAATGACAAATTGACTCAAGAGAAAAATAGTACCATGTAAGGTTAGCTTTTGTGTTTAAGTGAGCTCAGATTGCTTCATGTGACCTAAAATTGTGTGATTCTTGGTCACATGAAGCATTCAGAGCCAGATCCGCACACCTCAAGTTACATAGGCAAGTTTTTTCAGAAGGGCAGCATTCAGTGAGCATGTTGACTTAAAATAATTTAATATCTCAAATCAAGCTAATTCTTGGATCACACTTTTACAGTGCTGCTTTGAGGTTTAAAATATAAAGCATCATTCGAAGTGATGTGAACTATGATTATCCATCAACCAAAAGAGCAATTGCCATGGAAACTCTGGGCTAAAGCCTGGTAGAGAAACATTCGCCAGTAATAGCTTCACACATTAACACATGAAGCAGATACTGCTGTTTGGTCTCACAACATCAGCTTCAAGATACTTCTTCAATGAGTTCTTCCAGAAAAGTGTTTTCAGTATACATTTTCAATACACATAGAATGGCTAATAAGTTTCTTGCTACTTTTTAATGTTTTAAAAGTATTCTTTTTTTTATTTGAAACCTGAAGATGCATTATCTGTTGAATCATTTCTCCATGCTTGCACACATCAAACACTGATTTAACAGTGCAAACCCTGACTTTTGATGCTTTCCTTATTACATACAAGGTTGTTAATTTTAAAACATATGTGCATGTTATTTATTTAACTTAGCTTTATATATCAGGATTTCTTCAACAGTTTCCTCAACAGTTGCCACTTATGTACTGACTCACATAGAATGTTGTGTTCCAAAATGGGAATATTGTGGAAGACATTTGCAAATTAAAACAATGTTGCAAATGTTATTGACTTACGGCTGAAGAAGATTAAACATACAAAAAAGACTGGCAAAAATATTTATTTAGAGGGCTGCTGCCTTATCTTTTTTTAAATACCCCATGAGTAGACACTTTTGATGACTCTTCTAAAGACAAAAAATACATAAATAATAGTGTAATGGTGTGAAAATAGCAAAAGGTCTTACCTCAGTTTTATTGTGTAATGACAATGCCACAAATCTATACTTGGCTATGGAGGGAAATACCTATTTCTCTAAATCAAGCACTCAGAATTAAACTCTGGCTTTCCTCTACTTCTACAGCCTCTCCAGTTCAATATCAGTAATCTAGAGGTGAGTAAGCATGAGCAAGTAGACTAGAGTTTGGCACAGAGAGATAAGCAGAGCCATTGACATGGGACACTTTGGCATCATTTCATTCCCAGGCCTATTAAACTTTATTGATCTCTGCTCCAGTTGCTTTCTAAATCCCACAACACAAATAAGGCAGCTGCTTTGAATCTGAAATTCTCTTAACTCAGACTCCCCTCACTGACAGACACTCGTCTCCAACTACACATAACTCCAAAAATCATTTCAAATCATTTTAAGTTAGTAATTAAACTCCCCCTCATGCCAATTCCTATTAACTTGACTTTTGATCACCTAGTGAGTTGATATATGGAGTGGTTGGTTTCAGCGAGCATGTGAACTGGAGAATTTCATCTCCAGTCCACAACTGAAGTGAGCATCCCTTTATGAACACACACACACACACAGACCAAATTAAGATATAACTTGATTTATAAAGTATAATGAAACATGTAAATACTAGAATCAGTTCCTGATCAAAAGAAAATACAAAATACTTTTACTTTTTGAATTTTTTTCAAATAACTAAAACACCAGACTACATATTGCATACAATTAAAACAATGGAATTTGCACAGCTTACGCAATGATGGAAGGAGACAAAAAGATAACTGCCTGGGAGGCCCCTTTTTATCCCAAGTGAACGAGCAAATAAAACAGTAAGACTAGTTGATGTGACTGTGGTGTGCAAAACATTGACTTGCAGATTTAAAATAAAAACTAATAGATACTAATAGCATATAGAGTTAACTGATCAAGAAATCCCATCTCAAATAAGAACACCCATTAGTCCCTCAGCAACATTTATCATGACTTTTCTTGGCACAGTCAAGCTTAGACCCACAGCCATTAATATCTACATTAGGAGTCAACAGGTGTAACTAGTTGCTGAAGGAGTGGATGGTAAGCTGAGTGACAGGAGGAGGAACCGGAAAACAGAGAAAAAGCCAGACAAAGACCAAACCATGACACAGT
The DNA here is from genome assembly GCF_011125445.2 of Fundulus heteroclitus. NCBI lineage: Eukaryota > Metazoa > Chordata > Actinopteri > Cyprinodontiformes > Fundulidae > Fundulus > Fundulus heteroclitus. The sequence continues at coordinate 71,509 of NW_023396987.1, forward strand.
GAAGTAGCGCTCAGTATCAATAAGGTTGATGACCCCGGATCTACATTTATCCTCAGTATTAATTGGATAAATGTCCCCTGGCTTGATTTGTATTGAATATTTGATCACTTTTCTTGGCAGAATTTGTGATCTAAATTGGTAGATTTCCTAGCAAAGAAATATATCAAGTTTCTTGCACATCACTGTCTACTATCACTATATGCTCGTTCACAAGGAACGATTCCAGCAAAGTCAGAGACTCCATGGAGGCGGCTGGTTTCCGCAGAAACAAAACTTTTTTTTTTTTACTAATTCCTGTAGTTAACTGAACTTGACTGTATTGTTTAATGACTAGGAACAAAATTAAATGTATGGAGTTGATTTTGAATCTGTCTGTTTGACTGGATCCAATTAACTATAAACTATAGAACAGAAACATAATTTATTGAATTGAATAGGTTTATTTTCCCCCGTGGGAGGAAATTACACTTCAGTAAACAAGGGGACAGTATGAGGATGCAGGTAAAAACCCTCATGCACAAAAAAGCAACATCATAAGCATAATGTGTTGTAATGAATCGTTAAGGTTGAACCCAAATGTAAGCCAGACACGGAGCTGTATGTTGAGAAGGGGTTTATTAACAATATCCAGGAGGCAACAAGGGGAACATCAGGAAATCAAACAGAACCAGGCAGAAACTAAACAGACTCAAAAAACAGGAGGGCAAAGAACAGATTAGGCACGGACTGGCAGACGGGCAGGTAAAAATAACAGAGGCTGGAAAGTACTTACCACAAGCTGACTGGGAGGGAATAACACAAGACATTCTGGCAACAGACAAACAACTAAGGTAGGCTTAAATAGGCGACGGAACAGGAGACCAGGGTGGGACTAATTAACCAAAACAGGTGGAGGTGATAAAAGGAGCATACTGACTGATAGACAATAAACCTAAAGTAGAAAACAAGACTAAACAGACACGAGCTGAAATAAAAACTAATAACAAAGGCCAGATAACTAAAACAGGCTAAGCATAAAAGTGATGACAACAACAAGGTAAACCAAAACATTACACCAACTTAACAAGGATCCAGACAAGACAGAACTCAAAACAGCCAGACAATCAAAGACAGGAGAGAGGAGGAAAACTAAAACTAATAACGTAAACCAGAACTAAACTCGGAATATTACATGTGTGGGTGTATGATTGGTTCACAGGTGGGTGGGGGGTGTATCCCAGTCCAGTTTTCCCAAGTGAGCAGTGCATCCACGTGTATCCAACCAAGGTTTCCTGTCCCATGGGGTGAAAACACAAACAGGCACAGTGGAGGCGGTGAGACAGAGGGGGGTGTATGTATTGCCACATTCATGTGTGTGTGTGTGTGTGTGTGTCAGTATGGGCCCATGACTGTCCAGTAGCCCCCCCCCCCCTCCAACCATGGTCTTAGATAGTAGGTTTATCAGCAGTTCAGTAGAGCACTATTTCAGGTCACAGGTGTCAGGGAAGGGCCGGGGATGAGGGTAGGATGAGGGTAGAGAGTCCAGGAGATTGAAAGAACCATCCATGGCCAGCATCAGAACCTAAATTTAAGATAACAAGGTAATTGTTTGGTCTCAGCCTGACTGTGAATTTCCATCAGCCTTCAAGTCTTTTTGGTCCACCTTCTTGGGAAGTCCCAAACAGCTGAATTCATTGGTCCTTTCACCGAGTTTAGACTTCCCTAAGATCTATTCCATTACACCATTGAGTTCAGACCATAGCCGGAATGTGATGCTGTGCCAGGATTGCACCCAGCTTGAGGTTTTGCTCACAAAGCAATCTGGATCTGGGTGTGCAAAGCTTGGTTTAATCCATCATACATTCCCGGCAGCCAGAACGGCCATTGAGGTCTTCCACATTTGCTAATATACCAGGTAACCGCGATAAGCAGGAATCCTGTTCTCATAAATCCGATTTTGCACACATCTTCCATGTCCTCGATGGACAAAATAGACAAACACACAATCTTTAACTTCCCCCAGGAATTGAGCTGTGTGTGTCCCTTCGGAACAGCTGGGCTCCCCTGCGGCCAATGTTCTCGCAGAGAAAATTTTATCAATTGCGTTGAGTGACCAGCTGACCAGATCCATGGTTTTCAATGTGGATGATTTGCAGACAAATGCTCTGAAAGAGTTACAAAGCGGGATACAGACAGAGAAGCACAAGCAGGAGAGGTTCGGGGAGGAGTGCCTTCACAAAGAGCTGGAATTTCTGTACTGTTTCATAGTAGGGAAATGCAGGTGTAACAGCAGTAAATATCAAATTTACAAAACAAGACAAAAACAATTGCACAGATATTGCAATTAGCATGCTCAGTTAATAAATGTATAAAGTGTGAAACTAATTAGGATGATTTTAAGGAATATGCAAAACACGTGTATGTAGATGTATGGATGAAAAAAACACCAACAAACTATTCACAAGAATGAAAAAGTTGTGCAAAAATCCTGTGAGTTTCCATCCATATTATTTACCTGCCTGTGTTATTTTTGGTAATAGTCCATGTTCCACCAACGGCTACATTGATGTCATCAGCTTAGTTGTGGATAAGCTGCTGACACCACACCCCAATGCATTTGAGGCAATATCTGGTGATTTTAATCATGCCTCACTCTCTGCTCCACTTGTCACCTGTTCTACTTGAGAAAACAAAAACTATGGATTTGCTTTATACAAATGTCAAGGACTCACGTCCTCTAAAAGCAAGACCTCCTGTTGGCAAATAAATCACAATCTGCTTTTTCTCTGCTCAGAATAAAAGCCCCTTTTTCAGAGGAAACTTGCAGTAAAGAAAACTGAATACAGATCACTGGTCACAGAAAGCTGAAGAAGCCCTTAATGGTTGTTTTGAGGCAACAGACTGGGATGCACTGTCCTAGCCACATGGAGAGGACATCAGGGCCACAACAGAATGTGTTACTGACTATATAGACTTTGGTGTGGGTTACACTGTCCCCACCAGATAAGATGCTCTCCCAACAACAAACCCTGGATCACCAGTGAGCTAAAGGAAGGATAAGAGACTACCACACAAACAGACCACCAGTTGCATGCACAGACCCTTTTGGGGACAGGTGCTCAAGTGGAGAAAAAGGGCACCTTGTATAGCGCCAGCACATGGAGCTGTCAGCTGCCTTTGTAGTATGAGATTTATTACAGGTACAGCTTTAACACCATGTATATATACCTATTTCAAATTAATAGCCATATGTCACAGATTTTTTAATAATGTTCAACACTACAAGTTGGTTTCTCAAACAATCAAACTGGCAACAACAGAACAAAGTATCAAATTGCCACACCACTGTCCATGTTATATTTTTACACACATATAAATAGAAAATACAACTTAGCCTACATGCCTCACATTTAATGAGCTTTATTAGAGGAATTATTAAATTAATACCCAGATCATTTGGCTTAAAATGTATTTAAATTGAATGTGTAACAGACAGAGCTAATTTGTCTTCTGTATTTGCAATGAAAAAAAAAGCCCAATACAAGTAATGGGGGACAGTTATAGCAAATATAATACCTCCATCTATGTGATATATTTAAATCAAATATTTTTTTTCCAATTTAAGTCCTGCATTTTAAATGTTCTCCAGTCACCTGGTGGCAATGATGATAGATGATGGAACAGAAAGGTATCCTCAGCTTGCTTAGGCATATTTGAAGAAAGTGAAGTTTAAAGCTTTTTTATCTGAGGTATAGGAATGCACATGCTCTCCTCAAGCTCCAAGGAACTCAGAATGGTTGAAGACCATTCTCTTCCTTTTATCTCTTCTTTCTTTCACCTCTTCTCTTTCTTTTTTTCTCTTCTTGTTCTTCCTTTACTCTCCTACTTTCGCATTGTAGTGTCCATATAATTTGAAATTCTCCCTGCAGGAATCACAATAAAGCTATTTACATGCACAAATCAAGCGGAGCATTACGGCGAAAGCTGTTTGCTCCAAATGTGAAAGCAAAATCTGTCGAGCTCTATTTGGCATTAAGACATCAATTCTTATTGCCACATTGCTAGACAGGACACTGGAAAAAAAAAAAAAAAAAAGAATAGTTGAAGACGGAGTGACCGCGGATGTAGTAGACCTTTCTTTTTGAGGAGGTTGAGGAATTTACAGCCCTCAGGATTTCAACAAATATGCACTAACTTGTCAAAATAATGACCAGGATATGTAGACAGCTCTATAGGACAACCATGCAAGCAGTTTATTGGCAAAAATAAGTTGATTTGGGGGTGAGTTACCTTTTAAGGATCAATCTGTGTAACTTGCAGCAGACTGTTTCTTGTTTTCTGCTACATTTCCAATGCTTGGAAGGTTTCAAATGTTGTATTATCTCAGGTTATTGCGAAATATTAAATAGCTGTTATCTATTGCCTACATTTGTGTTAAATTGCTTCCTTTTCCACACATTCTGCCAGCGGGACGAAGCGGGAGAAAGGCTAGTAGCATGTTTGATTAGCTAGTTGAGTGACTAGAGCCGTCTCCCCACCGTACACCTGTCAGTGTGACACAGAAGTGTCTGTGACGGCAGGCGTGCTTGCGGCTGCGTGCTTGGAGCAGCTCATTGTATCAAGCTCAGTGTCACATGGAAAACAGCTTGATGTGAAGGCTTCTTGCCGGCGAGTAGTTTATAGTGTGACTCTGCATACCTGTCTGCATGGAGTCCACCAATATGGGATCCGGTTGCCATTTTTTGGGGCAACAGCTTTCGTTTACATTGCTGATTCAGATGTTGTGCAGTGAGAGATGGAGATGCAAAGTACTACCTATACACAGAGATATGTGGAAGCCTTTAGAAACATATGGATCAATCGGATCATTGATGTATGACATAGCTTGATTATTAAGGGCTTTATTTGTGAGTAGGGCAATTTTAAATTATATTCTGGATTTTTGCAGTAAAATCTGACCACACTGTTACAAATCTAAACCAGATGTTATTCAGTTTGACCAAGGCATTTTGCTTGTTATCATAATAGTGTGTACTTAAGGAACAGAGTACTCTAATAAATTATAATCCTAAAAAAATCATTAAACAAATGGCTGCTTTACATCATGTCTGATAAAATAGGGAGATGGCACAGATCGAGGAGGGCTTTCTAACTGATGATGAACCATAATCACATTTAGGCCACTGTTATCCGTCCTGACGTGTTCCACTCACTCAAGCTGTTATCAGTCAAAGACCTGACAGCGGCTCTCTGTTTTCTAGCCTTGTACGTGTCTTTGTCAGTCCACATCTCAGCATTCGGACAAGCCGATATCAGAAAAGGGGTACGTCCTAGCCATTACTTTCACTCGTGTGACAACACTAGGCGTTATCCTCCTCTTGTGATGTGAGCCTATGGGTTAGCTGCTGATTAATAGACACAGGGTCACATCACCCCTCTTTTCCTGTCTCTCTGTTTTTCTGTTTATGACTGTGTCATTCACCCTGTTTGACAAAGGGTAAATTAGGCTGTAAGAGGCAAGAAGGAAGAAAGATTATCAAAAGAGCAAGGTCCTCAGAGGTGATGCACATTAACTATGAATAAATGTTTGTAAAACGACTCTCCTCTGGGATCACAAGTATGTACACACGTGTGCATGCACACAAATGCACACACACACACACACACACACACACACACACACACACACACACACACACACACACACCACACACACCACACCACAACACACACACACACACACAGATTTTCCCTCGGATTTTACATTAAAAAACTTGAGTGACAACGTGGCCATATTTTTCCATGGCGGTTAAAAATGAGAGCTAGATAAGACTAATATTTAGGAGACCATATCAAAACCATCTATTTACTGTCAGTAATTTTCTTGTCTCGCCTTATACAAAAGTTCAGACAGAAAAATCCTCCTTCCATCCTCTCAGTTTCAAATCCCACAGCGGAACTATGTATCTTTCTCTCCCTCTAAATCTCCTGTCTGCCCCTGGAACATGATGTATAACAGTGAAAAATGGAGACAATGGATTTTTCCTTGTGTCCTAATGTGCTTTCCATCTAAGCTGTTACATTGACTCAATATCCTAGCTGGCTGATGACTGATTACCAAGGATGTTTTTGCAGGGTGTACTTTTGCTGTGGCGTTTACTCAGTAATAGGGCAAGGTGTGTGATGTCTAAACATCGTCATTTCTGAGACCAGATATATATATATATATATAGATATATATATATATATATATATATATATATATATTGTTGTTGGTTTATTGCACCCTGGTAAGTAGTCACTTGATCCTACCTCCTTCTCTGACAGTTCAGCCGCTGGATATCATGTTTGTCTGCCTGTAAGATTAGCATTAAAGGAAAAGCAAGACATTTTTACTTTGAGAACCAACAAGGGATATGACAAGCTCTGAAACATTTATGCCCAGCTTTGAATTTAGTTTCATCTGGTTTGTTTCTGGTAGGTCTGGCAACTACTCAACATGATGGTCTGCATGTTGACTTTTATGATTTTTGTCATTACAACAAGAGTTGTCCTCTGCAGTAGGATACTGTGCAACACCCAGGGAGTGTTTCAGGGGTAAGACAGGGCTAAGACCCTAAAATGCAGTCAGAATTCAACCAGGGAACTTGCAGCATTCCTAGACAGCAAGCGCTGGGCTTTAAAGATTCATGACATCACATATAAATCATTTCAGTAGTTGATATTGCTGCATATGCAAATGCCTCCAAAAAAAATCATTAAAATATAACGTCGACTTGTTCTGCTTCGTCAGGCCAAATGTCTCTCCTCAATAAAGGATTGGTCGCGATGATGTTATGCAGCTACTACCATATTGGAAAACTGGTCAAGCGTGCCGCTCCTCCTCCCTCCACACCATTTAGCCCCTCCATCTACACCTCTGTTTCCGTTGCAACACTCCGTTACAAATCCATTATTCTGGATGTGTTTGTGTTGCAAGATGTCGAACAGGCCAGACCAAGCTGACCAAAGGCTTTAACCTGGCAGTGCAATTCAACACAGTGGGGCTGAATTAAATAGACCGCAGCGTGGTGGTTGAGCTGCTGCGGATGCCCGATGCAGCTGGAATCAAGCACCACCTTGTCATGATGCAGAGTTCCTTGCCGCCCCAGAAACACAGGAATATGCAGTCCTTCACCATGTACCTGTTAGAAACACACCTTTCTTACATTTTAAAGCATTCAAAAATGAAATAAACTTACGGGTAATGATAGTGTTGTGGTCTCCAAAACTATGTGTTCCAATGCCTGAATTCCCAAAATAACATCATTATTTCTGCTTTCATTTACACTTTATTTCATAAAGTGAAAATGAATCCAGGTGGCATCCTGGCTAGTTATCCTATACGATTGTCTAAAAAACTTAGATGTGGAGTAGAATGTGGCGACAGTGTCTCTTTGCTTTATTCCCAGAGAATACACAACTCAGTCTTACTGAAAAAATGTGCGATATTCATCTTGGTCCACCAGACAAAGTAGTATGGTCACAATCTGGCTCCTCAATACGTTTCATTCCTACATTTTATTTGCCCTATTCATTACATTGGCTTGCGCTCAGGTCACGTGAGTATCGAGTTTACCCCAGCGAAAAAAAATATATGGCTGCCATTCCCTACTTTATGTGGAAAAGTCAACATTTACAGAAAACAACTGCATTTATATGTATTTTGATG
>NW_023396988.1:0-79178 GCF_011125445.2 Fundulus heteroclitus
TGGGTGAAGCACTGGACATTTTTAAGACTTGGTTTAATACTAAAAAATCTGCTTTCATTTTTTGCCAATCTCATTAGCAGTTAGCCTTAGCCTCTGAGAAAAACTAAGATGTACTTATTCTAAAATGAAGATATCACACAGAAGCCAACATTTTTAAAAAGATTGTACTTTCTCCTAAGGGTAAAAAAATAAAAATAAAAAAATTGTAAGTTTCAGACAACAATAATTTTGTATTTCTGTAGCAACATGCTAACAAAATGCTAGCTTTTCTGCCATCAGTTTTGAATCCCTAGTCATAATTAAGGGAGAACGTTGCACATTCTCTGTTCTCCATGTATTCTCATAGACTGGTGTATAACTATTTGCACTTCTGGGATATAAGGAAGGGATAAACAGGTACACAATAAAAAATGTAATAAGATAAATTCCCATCAGACTGAAAAGATAGTTTGGCTTTAACATAAATGACAGTCATGGGTCTCATTTTGGGATAATTATTGGATTTGATTTTATGTTTATTTTTGATGATTTATTCTGCACTAACCACAAGCAACACTTTTTCTTTAAATTGCTAATTCAAGCAGAGCTAATTCAAATAAGAGCAGATGGAGGTTTGGGGGAGGCAATCAGCCTCTGGTTTCACTGGGGGAAGAAAAAGTAATTCTTTAAAGGGTGCATGTACATTCAATAGTTGCTTTTTTTTTAACTAAAACAACAAAGATTTCACTGTAACTTCTAAGCATTCAGTGACTAGAAATACACAACAATGTAATTCCTCACATGAATTAAACAGAGTAGAACAAAAAGATGAAAGAGAACTTACTGTAAATGGGTGGTGTCACTGTGATTATTGGTTGGAACATTTAAAAAGACAACATTGTCTGTATCTATGGAGGTAAAAAACCCCTGAAACAAAGCTGAGAGACACAAAGCCTAATAATGCCGGGTCTATGCTTATCTGCCTTCAATTTTACACAAATGGGCTTTGAGTACAGCTCAACACGTAAAATCTGCCACAGAGAATTTAAGTCAGATCCATAATTTATCACAATATTAAGTTATCATTTATCATTAAACTAAAGTATCAAGTCAAATGTTTCAGGAAATTCAGCTTATTCCACATCCAAATAAAAGCCAAGAAGTTAATATTTCTGTTTTTTAAGGTCCCCCTACAGAGTTTAGTGCCAGTTTTGCTAAACTTCTGCACCGGTGCGCTAACAGGCAATTTAGAGTCTGGAAATATCTGGCTCTGCAGATGTTTGATGAGGATAGAAATACACTAAACAGATTCTTAAAGGCATGCTTCCCTAAGATTTGACGAGATCGCACTCAGTTTTAGACAGAATGTTGTGCATTTACATAAAATCTCCACCTGCTGCCTTTTAGTATGAACATGCCTTTAAAGAGAAGGCTCAGGGTGTTGAGGTGAGGTTCTGTTGAAGGGCTTTGAAGAGTTATCTTATTTGCAGTAGATAACTCTTTTGGTTGTTTCATTCAGTAGAAATCCAACGTACTGGTCCCCAGAGGCTGAAGCTAAAGGATAGTCTGAGGTAGGGAGCAACGACAACGTGTAGTTCTACTTTTTAACATGTCGGTAAAAAGGTTGCTAAAAATGCAAAATAGAGGATGGAAGAGTGCACTACCAGTCCCTTTCCTGTGTGAAACGTGTGTGATACAGAAAAACATCCATCCATCTATTTTCTGACCCACTTAATATCCCTCATGGGGTCGCGGGGGTTGCTGGTGCCTATCTCCAGCGTTCACTGGGCGAGAGGCGGGGTACACCCTGGACAGGTCGCCAGTCTGTCGCAGTGGCAAACACAGAGACAGACAGGACAAACAACCATTCTCACACACAATACCCACCTAAGGGACAATTAGAGAGACCAGTTAACCTAACAGTCATGTTGTTTGGACGTGGGAGGAAGCCTGAGTACCCGGGAGAGAACCAAGCATTACACAGGGAGAACATGCAAACTCCATGCAGACAGACCCAGGGTTTGGATTTGAACCCAGAAACTTCTTGCACCAGGCGCTACCCACTGCGCCACTGTGCAGGCCAATATACAGAAAAACAACAACAAATAATCCGACTCCACCAACAAAAAGGGACCCAAAGCAAACTTGAGAAAAATGTCTATGATGAAAAATATTGACATTTTCATCACAGGGTTAAAGACCTTGGAAAGAGAGAGGAAACTGTAACGGCTTCCATTCTATCTAGTGTAGATACTTCAGTTATTGTAAAGAAGTGATTTTCTTTAAAATGCATTTTAGTTTCACCATGTTTACAATTATTTAGTCGACTAATACAGTACAACTAAAATGACCAACGATGACCAAAATCACACTTTATGGCTAAAGCTATGTTAAAATGATATTTAAAAAATACCCACTGTAATAAAACATTGCTCCACTTACACTGCTGTAATATTTTTGCTATTTACCCGGCTTTACATTTATATCACACACTTGCTGTGACCCAGAATCCTTCCTCCACATGTACCAATCACCGCAGGTGTCTCACACAGGAAGATCACAGTGGGGCACCGCATCCCATTTAATTGTCTGTGTGAATAGTCGCCCAATGCAGAAATGGATTAAGGCCTTTTTGAGGTTGGAGCTATTTTTGGACAGTAGGGATCTGCCTTGGTTTTGGGCCATCCTGGACTAGCCATTAGTGTGAGGCCTCTGGGACCAGCCAAGCTCGATCTATGACAAATGAGGAGCGGTTATGCATTGTAGGTTCAGATATTAAAAGTCTATATCCCTCCAACAGAACCTCTTTCCCAAATTATCCCTTTAAGTGGTTAATGGATTAATGTTACATTAAGGGGAAGAAGCTCCCAAGCCCCTATTTGTACACTTGGAGTACATTTGTTAGTGGAGGAATATTATGCACCTAAAGTTGAATTAAACAGATTAAAAAAAGCTATCACGAAATACATATTATATAATCTTGTGCAACACACTTAGTTTAAATACAAACAATAATAGGCAAGAAAATAAATTGCATGTGTCTTATTTCATAACATGGATTTTAGAGAAGTTGGCTACACTGCTTTGGCTAAAATGCTACATCCTCACAACCTCTACCTGCTTCAAGCATCAAGAGACACTCTGAGTAGAACCAGAGCATCTCTCTGTTTTTCTATGATCACATTTTTGTAAATTGATGAACGCCTCTCAAAGTTCAAACCTGCTCAGCCGCAGCGCGGTTCTGGTTGGGAAAAGCTTGTCTCTGATAGGGAGACACCACACTCACCTGCTGGAATAAGAGGTATTTCCCTAAACATTTTGTTCACTGAGCACATTATAGGTGAGAGCAGGTGTGGCTGTTAACTTTGTTGTTCTCCTCAGAGATCTGGGATAATCTCAGAAACACGAGACCTCTGAGCAGAAAGTTGGACTGAATCCCAGCACAAGGCTTTTTGGTTTGACTTCTGAATATGCGTGTGTGTGTACTACTACATGCTCTGTCAGTTCAGCTTTGAAATCCTTGGCAGCCCTGCAGGAAGAGACAAGATTGTGTGTCAGACACAAGTGACCCAAACCTCAGGTGGAGCCGTGAGTGGTGTGTGGGACCTCACCGAGTTGGTTCTCTTGCGCTTCCAGCAATCGGGGTTAAGCCTTTTCTGCTCATCGGCCAGCGCTTTGGCCTGCAAGGGTGAACACGCGGCGCTCCTCGCTTTGCATTCTCTTCCACTGCTCGCCAAGGAGGACGCTGATCGCTCTGTAGTACAGACGCACACACGCTTGACCACTCGCAGCGCCTTTTCAAAGTATTCCTAGACCTGTAATCTTCACATGTTGCCACTGATATGTTTTTATTAGCAGGACCAGCACAAAGTAGTGGATAACTGGGAATCTAAAAAGTGTAGCCAGTCTGTACAATAAGCCTCCTTTACACTGATAACCCTGAATAAAATCCAGCGAAGCCCAGAAACACCATGCTGAGGTTAGGATCTTAAAGGTGGAAGCATAATGCTGTTCTTCAGCCAGGGAAAGTGACCCTAAACATACATCCAGAGCTACAATGGAAGGGCTCTGATGAAAGCACACTCAATTCAATTCAATTCAATTTTATTTATATAGCGCCAATTCATGAAACATGTCATCTCGAGGCACTTTACAAAGTCAAAATCAATCATATTATACAGATTGGTCAAAAATGTCCTATATAAGGGAACCAGTTGATTGCTTCAAAGTCCCGACAAGCAGCATTCACTCCCGGGGAAGCGTAGAGCCACAGGGAGAGTTGTCTGCATTGTACATGGCTTTGCAGCAATCCCTCATACTGAGCAAGCATGGTGCGACAGTGGAAAGAAAAACCACCCTTCAACGGGAAGGAAAACCTCCAGCAGAACCGGGCTCAGTATGAACGGTCATCTGCCTCGACCGACTGGGGGGTTACAGAAGACAGAGAAGAGACACAACCAGACAGACAAACTTTGACTAGGCCACTCATGACTTGGGGTGGCCTGGGGTTGCATTTAACAAATTTTTCCCACCAATCTGTCTGTGTGAGCCATGTTAAAATAAAAAAATGGGCAAAATATCTGCACACCTAAGAGAGGCCTATGCCAAAAAGAGCTGAAGCTGTGAATTCAGTTAGCAATCTTTCTACAAAGTATTTCCAATTCGCAATAAACGCACTACTTTGTGTTGGTTATGAAAATAAAGCACTTTGGAGATTATGGTTATAATGTGACAAATGGGAAATCAAATCTACAGCAGTTTATAAGACATGGATCTACATGTAGATCATAGCTCCACCCACCTGTTATCCTTGCCTGGAAACATCTGCGTGTACTCTACCCTGAACTTCTTGGCGAACAGCATGAAGGCGTTCATTGGCCGCTTGCACTTAGAGGGCGGGGCACTGCTGCTACCTTGTGCTTTAGCTTTAGTTGGCTTTTGATATCTGGAGTGGCAAGGGCTGAGACTGTGGCTTTCTGGAGTGGGGTCGTGCAGGTAGACAGATTCATGGTACATTATGTGACGAAAATCATGGGAATATTCAGAATATCTAACCTATAGGTTTAATGGTTTCTGTGACTAATCTATATATCTGAATCAGAATTTCCTTTATCTAGACAATGAGTGAATGGAACTTTAAGTATTAGAGGCACAACACCTGGTAATTCGTCTCTGTCGGGAGAAACGGCCCCCCCACTGGACTGTGAGGCACGTCGGCGTCTGGCCATGCTGCTTAACAGGTAAACAGCCGAGGAGTCCAGAGGAGTGAAGTCATAACTGCAAAAAAGTCACACAGACAAAATGCCTTTCAAGCAAATTCATTTTGATGTTTGTTTGTTTTTTTGTAGGGGGGAGGGCTTAAGGGTTTCAGTGTATCAGGATGCAACTATAAATGTGGTATAATGAGATCCCCAGGGAATAACATTATTTCCCTTTCAGCTCATGGACAGTGTCGCCAGCAGCATTTTTTTTTTTTTTGTAACAGAATAAAGAAGAGATCATCCTCATGCCACAATATTTCTCTGCTGTGACATTTTTTCATACTTGAATTTAAAAACTGTTTAATGTTCAAAGGCGTTAGACGATGTTCCCCTTCATCTTGTGTTAGACCTGTCTCCCATTTATGATAAGGTTGGATGAGCTGGCTTTAGAAGTCCAACCCACTACTACGCTGTCCTGGCAGGCGGGTGTTGGCTGCTGCTTTGCTCCTGCTCCTGACATGCTATAGGCCTCTAGCAGACCAAGGGATTTGCTAGCAGACAAGCTAGAGACATGGCAGAGGAGGAAAAGAAAAAGGAGAACATGGCATCTGGGAGAACCAAATGGTGGCCGGCTCCCAAGACTGAAAGGAGAAAACCTGTTTGTGTGTGTCACTTCTGTCTGCTTTATTCCAGCCACCCTGGAGAAAAAGAGACAGTGTTTCCAATTCCTACGTGGAGCACCTTTCCCCTAACATTCTCCCCTGCTGATGATAGCCACTTCTGCTTAAAGCTGCAGCCGGGAGTTTTGGGAAAACCGCCCCTCAGCCAGCTTCGAGGGAGAGAAACGGTGGGTCGACCCTGAAGCTGGCTGCCTTTGAAACAGAGTTTGGGAACTCTTCTAGAATCAAGAACATTTTATTTGTCACCATGTGTTGCTGTGGCGAAATTTCTCTTTGGCTACTCCGGTTCACATTACAGTTCACATTACACATAACAAAGGCAAAAAAACCTGACAAAACAAACATACAATGAACAAGGGTTACTTTTTTTCTATTTGTGAAATCAAAACAAAAAAATGAGGAGTCTTAGTTAGTCCTGACTTACTCTCCTGATTATTTTGAAACCTGTGTGATGTAAACTTTGTTGTCGTTTGGATCCACTCACCGGGTTCTGTTAAGACAAATTATGTGGACGTTCACGAGGAACTCAGATTTTTGTGCTTGCTTCCAGCAACATTTATACACCCAGTCAGAAGGTGGCTCGAAACACAAAGCAGATCAAGCAGGCAACAGGTCAAGCATGCAAAAACTCTCTAGGCTCTGGTGAGGAATCAATTAATTTTTTCTAATCTGAGGAGATGCGCAGGCTTGTCTACACGGTCCAGGAAGCCAAAGGTAGCTCACATAGGTCAGGGACACAAACACTACATTGGTCCACAAAGGTTTGCAGAGAGAGCATAAAACAAGAGGAATATAGTCCAAAAATCACACAATCCTAGAAATAAGTAATCTTTAATTAAAACTAGAATTGATGTTTGGTTGCCTTGCAACATCATAGAAACCTGCTTTACCTTTTAAATGTGTCAAACACCAGTGAATCATCTGTGTGCTTGGTGTCCCTGTGTCCAGGAGGCAGGCACGTATCGCCTACCTCCATTTCATAGCATGGTATTCCATAATGGACCACGGTCAAGCTTGGGTAAAACGAGGACCATCCTGAGAGAAGTGAGAGAGTGTGAATATTGATCCTGTAAAAGTCTTAGTCTGAGGTGAACAGCGCTGGTTCTGTTCGTCAGCCACACTCCTACCTTTGTTTTTTACGTAGAAAGGGTGATCCAGTTGGCACACCGCGCTGTGATCGGCGTGTGCCCGAATACCCCGGGGTCAAAGGTTAGCTGCAACACAGCCTGACCAGAGGACACTGTCTCTTCATGCTCCACCAGCTGCAGGCCTTCAGAGCCATAACTCTGTAAAAGGACAAGATTGTACAGGGTCGCTGCCACTTGGCTGATCTCTAAAGTTCTGAATATTCTTTCTGGATCTGATTCAATCTACTGGCTGAAAAACCTGGTCATATTCCTCGGTGAAGCAGATCAAGGCTCAGGGATGTATGAGAATGTTACAGCTGTAGAGCAGAGCTTCCCTGTTTGTCAGTCAGCGACCCCCAAAATAACAGAGCCAGAGACTGACGGACCCGATTTAGCATTTGGGATTTTATTTTTATTTTATTTGGGGGGGGGGGGGGGGGGGGTGGGGGGGGGGGGGGGGGGGGGGGGGGGGGGGGGGGGTGGGGGGGGGGGGGGTGGAGAGTAAAGTCGTAAAGTTTACGAGAATAAAGTAATGTCTTTGGAAGAACTCAGACAAAAAAAATTAGCCTTCCCCCTGCGTTAAAATGAAGAATGTAGAGCATCTTGTAAAATGATACTTTGATATCAGTTTCACAAATACGGTTCCCCAGGAGTGAATGCTGCTTGTCGGGACTTTGATGCAATCAACTGGTTTCCTTATATAGGACATTTTTGACCAATCTGTATAATCTGACCCAATCTGTATAATATGATTGAACTTGATTTTGTAAAGTGCCTTGAGATGACATGTTTCATGATTTGGCGCTATATAAATAAAATTGAATTGAATTGAATAAGAAAATGTTCGATCTTTTTTACAAATCAGCATCAAGCAGGAATTTTTCCCAATCTATAGAGCTCTAGAATGGGAAACATGTGCTCTATACCTTCAGAAATCTTGATCGCTCCTCTTCGGCACAGTCTTCTTCACCGGACCCCAACTCCTCAGCATACTGCCACTCCACATGTGACCCGCTGTGAAAATGCAGGCAGGTTCCTGACAATGGAGAGGAGCAAGATTTGTGTGCAGTTGAGGGGGACAGTTGTCATCAGCAAGCGAGTTTGTTTGTGTGCGTGCTTCTTTTACTGCAATCCTGCCCATACAGGAACATCCAACTCATTATGACAAACACAGGAAGGAAAGGGGACAGCTAGTGTAGAACTCCCATACTTTCTCATGCAAACATTCCAAACCTTTCCAGACTCAACTTCGCTCGGTTCACAGTCTTTTGTGTTCATTTTAAATAATAAAATCCGAAAGTTCGTAATGAGTTTATGATATATTCATGGGTACCCTTTTGATATAAAAGCTGGGAAAAAAACAGAAACTGTAAGGTAAGGCAGGGAGAATAGAAAGTAAGAACATGTGGAACAAAAGAGAGCTGAGACACAAGGTTGGGAGGGAAAAAACACACACTGAAGGAAAGAAAGGAAAGGCAAGAAGGGAAAGAAAAATAAATACAAGGAAAGAAAGATGGACAGAAGGCAGGGTAATAAGACTTGAGGAAGGAAGAGAATGACAGATACAAGGGCACAAGGAAAACAGGAAATAAGGAAGAAAGAAGAGACACAGGGGAGGAAAAATGAAAGACAGAATAAATAAAAGAGGTAGGATACAAGAAAGGAAAGAGCAAAGTAAAGACACAAAATTGATTGAAGATGGGGAGAATTGAAGAATCGCACAAGGAAGGATGGACAGAAGGAGGTATAGGGAGGTCACAAGGAAGAAGGGAGGACAGAAAGCATAGTATTAGGACATAATTATGGAAGAGGACAGAAATTAGGGAAAGACCAGAAGAGAAAGAACAATAAATTAACAGAAGGCTACAGAGAAGAAAGGAAAGAGGGAAGGAAGGACTCTAATTTTACAGCAGGCTATTGTAAAGAGTTTTCTATACTTATTTTTTGCCTTCCGATCCTGACCTGGATTTAAGAATACAAATTTCTCTGATGGCCAAGTTCTGTTTTTTAGACTTTACATCCGTTTTGAATCATAAAGTAAAGAGATCCACCAAGGTCAACCCCCACGCCAGCCATTCCTGCACAAGCCCCGTCTGCGCAGCCCTCTACCTTTTAGAAAGCAGTGCCAGGCAGTGGCTGGACAGGAGAAACTCCAGCCCATGTCTTCATCATCAGACAGCGAGGACCTGGTCGACAGCACAGAGCCACACTCGCTGCTCGTCTGCAAATCCAAGACCGCCGTCAGCCACGGTTAGCACTGATCCCAGCGCTGATCGTGAAAGACGAGTGGAACTTTACCCTGCTGCGATGTCGCTCCCTGCGGGGAACTCTAGACGGCGACGTGCTGCTAAGGAGAGCAGGCGGAGGACGGGCGTAGGTGTGTAGATCACTACTGGCGCTCGGGATGCAGACTGCGGAGGAGCTGAAAAGTGGACAATCACCAGATCTCAGAACAAAGAAGCTCAGATTCACATATTAAATCACAACAAGGTGCAACAATCCTGTTTTGAACGATATCCTCCAAAGGTTCTATATCTGACACCCCTCAACAATCCTTCACACAGCAACAAGAATTAAAAATCAAAGGTTCTGCTATAGCCTCAGATCAGTTGGATGTAGTATCACAAGATTTTATCTTGTGATTTTATAATTGTGATTATTTTTAAGGTTGCCTTTTTTACACCTGGCTGGGGGACTACCGATGAAAATTAGCACTCCTTAGCTAACATTGTTTTAATGTTTTATTAATGTACACTGTCCCCTTTTAAATAAAGAAATGAATGAATGAATGAGTACCGGTGGTCAGACCAGAGGATGTTACCAAGCTTGCCACACATGGTGATAGTGGTGCACAGTCCAACCGGCTGTAGGGATAGTGGTGGAATGCCTGATGAATTAGTGACTCTAGCTGCCTGGGAGCCATGCTATCCCTGGCCTTTGCTTCAACTCGCAACCAGATATAAAGAGAAACCAGCGTTGACCAGCTACAGAACTCCTTTGCTTTGGTAATGGTGAACCCAACATGTCCTGAATGACTCAGGTAACCTTCACCAAGATCCTACAAAGACAACCTAAGTTCTTATTTGTGTTCTGTAGATGTGCACCGACCGGCTGTGAGGAAGATCCTGTAGAAGTGGGCTCTGAGGTCCAGTGGCGATGTGTGCCAGCTGTGTGAGCAAGAGCGTCTCAGGAGGAGGATGCGGGTCGGCACGCCGCTCCTGGTGCGACACGCCGAGCTCCACCTGGTAAACAGTCGCTGGTGTTAATTCCTCCTGGACCTCCTGTAGATCTGGCAGGTCGTCTGGGAGAGCAGATCAAACGCCAGCCGGCTTAGAACGTTGGCTCAGAGATTTGAACTACTCAAGAAAAAGCATCTATGCTGCTGCTCGTGTATGAGATACCGTATTCCATGAAAACTGTCGCTGGTGGGGAGGCTGGGGCAGGAGGAGAGGAAGTGCTCGTCACAGCGTGGTGGATTGTGAACCTGGTCTTCATCAGCGCTCATTGTTCCTGAAGGGAGGAGTGACAGCAAGCAGAGGATTAATGACTTGGGTACAAAGGGTTTTACAAAAGTATTCCAACCCCGAGACCCTCTTCTCTTTCTGTCCTCTTAACACCCGCAACCCTTAACATATTCTATTGGGATTTTATGTGAGCTGTTCCATTTCTGGCCTCAGAGGTCTGTTAGAGAACATTAGTGAACAAACAGCATCATGAAGACCAATGAACCCGACAGACAGCTCAGGGAGAATGTTCAAAGCAGGGTTAGTTTCATAAACGAAACCCCCAGCTTCTCACAGAGCGCTGTTCAACCCCAATTCCAAATGTAGCGGTGGCAGGATCATATTGTGGGGAGGATTTACCGTCAGATCAAGTAAAAAACATTTAGGTGTTAGATTTAATAACAATCTGATTGTTTGTACAATTATTGGTAACATTAAAATGTTACCAATAATGTGTTTTAATCACCTGAATAGCATTGGTTTCACTCTCCATTTAAAGCAGACTCTGCTTTAACATTAGGCCAATGTTTATTATGTGGTTTCCTTTCCCTTTACGAGCCCCCCAGATGCCTCAGGTCTTCTGAAAAAGGTGTTTAGGTGGTACCAAAAGGTAAAACTAAATCTGTGGGTGAGGTGTCATTCATTTATTAAGGAAAAGCTGAAGACCCAAGGATTGATTAAAAATGTAATTTCAATTTGAAATTCATTAATTCTATCATCGATTTATCCGTATAGTATTTTTTAAATGGTCTTTAAAAAAAGTAAGTTTATCTTTGTGGTGTACACCTGCAATTTTTTATATCTTAACGTCTCTAACATCATATCTGTTAACTAGTTTGCGGTATTACTTTGGATTTTGTCACACATGAAATGTATTCATGCTTATTTGATGTTTCTGTCATTTAAAGTGCTAGTTTCCAAAAACTGCTCAAAAATAAGTCCCCTTCTCCAGCTGCCGATCTTGATGTCACATTTACACAATGGGACACTAGGGGTCTTACCACATGCAAGGATTTTTTCATACATAATATTTTTCTTACTTTCACAGATTTGGCCAACAAACACTCTATTCCTAAATCCATTTTTTTCCGATATCTTCAGATCCGCCACTTTATTCAAACGTATAACCCATTGTTTCCTCAATTACCTGAGGATTCAAACTTCGGTGTAATACTAAAGCTCCCCATAACTTTAAAGACTTAGACTTAGACTTAGACTTAGACTTTCTTTATTGTCATTTTGTATACACAGAGTGCATACAGAACGAAATTTCGTTTTCACACAGCTCAGAAATATTGCAGTAACTCTACAGGATACCTTGCAGTGGATTACAGTACAGGATAAAGTGCAGTGATCAATCGCAGTCACTTACAGGATAAATTTCAATTTACTTCCGGATAAAGTGCAGCAGTGAACAGTAGGCAGTTGAAATGTAAACAATGTAAACCAAATGTAGACAAATATGCAGTAGGGTGCAGCAGTGATTTAAAAGTAGACAGTTGCATTGTACACAGTTTTGCAGTACGTTTCCGGTTAAGGTGCAGCATCAATTTTGCAGGATACGATACAATGTGCAAATGTGCAAATGTGCAAATCAACGAATCTAGTGTGGTACACTTTTATACTTCAGCAGTTCAACAGTCTGATGGCAGCAGGGAAAAAGCTTTTGCAGAACCTAGTAGACCTGCAGCGGATGCTGCGGAACCTCTTTCCAGAGGGCAGCAGGGAGAATAGTCTATGGTGGGGGTGTGAGGGGTCCCTGATGATGTTACGGGCTCGAGACACACAGCGCTGCGATGAAATGTCTTTAATGGAGGGAAGAGGAGCCCCGATGATCCCTTCTGCTGTCCTCACCACTCTCCTCACGTTCTTCCAGTCGGAGGCACTGCAGCCTCCACACCACACAGAGAGACAGCTGGTCAGAATACTCTCTATGGTGCTTCTGTAGAAGGTCGTGAGGATGGGCGGGGGCAGGCAGGCTCTCCTCATCCTCCGCAGAAAGTACAGTCGCTTCTGTGCCCTCTTCACCAGTGACGTGGTGTTCACAGTCTTGGTGAGGTTGTCCGTGATGTGCACCCCCAGGAACTTGGTGCTGCTGACCACCTCCACCGCTGAGTTGTTGATGAGCAGTGCAGCATGGTGAGGCCGGTTTTTCCTGAAGTCGACGATGATCTCCTTCGTCTTCTCCACGTTCAGGATCAGGCTGTTGTCTCTGCACCAGCCCACCAGCTGCTCCACCTCCCCTCTGTAGTCCTGGTCGTTGTCGTCTCTGATCAGGCCCACCACCGTTGTGTCGTCTGCAAACTTCACGATGTGATTGGTGGTGAACCTGGGGACGCAGTCGTGTGTCATCAGGGTGAACAGCAGGGGGCTCAGGACGCAGCCCTGAGGGGAGCCCGTGCTGAGGGTGACGACATCAGAGGTGTTCTGTCCGACCCGGACTGACTGAGGTCTGTTGGTGAGGAAGTCTAGCAGCCAGTTTCGTAGGGGTGTGTTGAAGCCCAGATGCTCCAGTTTTCCCACCAGATGTTGTGGGATGATGGTGTTGAACGCTGAACTGAAGTCCAGGAACAGCATCCGCACGTGCGTGTTCCTCTCCTCCAGGTGTGCCAGGCTCAGGTGAAGAGCAGAGGAGATGGCGTCCTCAGTGGAGCGGTTCCGTCGGTAGGCAAACTGGAACAGGTCGAGTGTTGATGGGAGACTGGAGACGATGTGTTCCTTTACCAGCCTTTCAAAGCACTTCATCATGATGGGAGTCAGTGCAACAGGCCGGTAGTCGTTGAAACAGGTGACTTGAGGTTTCTTTGGCACCGGAATGATGGAGGCAGACTTGAAGCATGCTGGCACTGTGGCTTGGTCCAGCGAGGTGTTAAAAATGTCTGTGAGGACACCAGCCAGCTGACCTGCACACTCCTTGAGCACCCGCCCAGGTATGTTGTCGGGGCCTGGGGCCTTCCGCGGGTTGACTCTTCTTAGAGTCTTCCACACGTCGGCGGTGTCAAGGCAGAGGACCTCCTCTTCCTGATGGGGAACAGCTTTCACTGCTGGAGTGCTGTTTAGTGCCTCAAACCTCCCAAAGAAGTTATTTAGTCCATTGAGGAAGTCAGCATCAACTTCACCCACCGGGGGGGAGGGCGTGTTGTATTCAGTGATCGCCCGGATGCCTTTCCACATGCTCCTGGTGTTGCTGGCGTCATGGAAAAGCTCCTGGATTTTCTGACTGTGGTTCCGCTTTGCTAGCCTGATGGCACGGTTCAGGTTGGCTCTCGCTGTCCTCAGTGCCTCCTTGTCTCCAGACTTGAAGGCTGAGTTCCGTGCTTTTAGCGCTTGGCGGACCTCCGCAGTAATCCAGGGTCGTTGGTTGGCTCGGGTGATGATGGTCTTGGTGGTGCTGATGTCCTCAATGCATTTGTTGATGTAGGCTGACACAGTCATGGCGTACTCATCAATGTTGATCTTGTCCTCATAAGTTGCAGCAGCTTTGAACATGTTCCAGTCAGAGCACTCAAAACAGTCCTGGAGCGCCTCCATTGCTCCCTCAGTCCACACCCTCACCTGCCTCGCTGTTGGTTTTGCTCTGATCAGCAGGGGCCTGTATGCTGGGAATAGCATCACGGAAAGGTGATCTGAAGAGCCCAGGTGGGGGCGGGGGACTGCTCTGAATGCTCCTTTAATGTTTGTGTAGACTAAGTCTAGAGTGTTCTCTCCCCGAGTTGCAAAATCCACGTGTTGGTAAAAATGAGGGAGAACAGTTTTCATATTTGCCTGGTTAAAATCCCCAGCAATGATGAAAACACCCTCTGTGTGTGCAGATTGCAGCTCAGAGATAGTCCGATAGAGTACACCCATAGCATCTTTAGTATTGGCGCTGGGAGGGACGTAAACCGCTGCGATGATAACAACAGTGAAAGGGCCAAATCTCTAATTTATATAACTCATTTATGTAATTTACTAGAGTATCAACAGACAATATCAAGACAAAATGGGAAGAAGAATTAGGAACAGTCATTTCAGATGAGACGTGGGTTAGAGCTCTTAACCGTGTGAATGGAACTTCTTGTGTACGTCTCAATCTGATTCAATTTAAAATTCTCCACCGTACTCACCATAGTAAGGTCAGACTTGCTAAAATATACCCTGAAATACATGGGACATGTGTTTGCTGTAGAGACACCAACCCAGACTTAGCTCATATGTTCTGGTCGCGCTCTAAGCTGGGAGAGTTTTGGAAATCAATATTTGAGATTTTTAATGTTGTTTTTGGCCTAGATCTACAACCTAATCCTTTAATGGCTATATTTGGGGTTGAAGCTGCGATAGCTATCAATAAAAATGTTATTGCTTTTGCAACTCTGATAGCTCAAAGGAGAATACTTTTAGAATGGAAATCCCAATTATAACCTAAAGCATCAATGTGGCTTTCTGATATGATGATGTTCCTAAAAATTGAAAAAGTTAAATACTTTCTTAAAGGATCAACAAAAACATTCTACAAAGTATGGGACCCTTTACTGGGTTACTTTGACAAACTTGCAACTCTCCTCTCTCATTGGTAAACAAGTCTCAACGTAAAGTACTTTCATTTTGGGTTAATAATTTCACCCCCCCCCCTTTATTAAAATTATTAATTTTTATTTATTTATTCACTTTTTCTTTGCCGCCACAGGGATTGTTGGGGTTGGATGGATTTTATAAAAATATAAAAATGTTGAAATGCCTTAAAGTTCTTGTTACATTGTACACTGTCATCAAAGGACTGTAAAACATTACAATCTAATTGGCATTGTACATCTGTTTTAACAACAATAAAAATATCCATCCATCCATTTTCTGACCCACTTAATCCCTCATGGGGTCGCAGGGTTGCTGGTGCCTATCTCCATCTTTTACCGGGCGAGAGGCAGGGTACAGTAAAAATACGAGTTAAAAAAAAATAAAAGTAAGTCCCCTTCAAAGAAAGGTCCCAAAGATTTCGACATGAACTTAACTCACTGTGTTCATGACACTGATTTAAAATGCAACCGCCTGCGATGTAATTTGTTACCCGTGTATTCGGGCTGATGGCGGGCCTGCTGGATGTTGTAGTCTTTGGAATTGCTTGATGGCAGAGGTAGATTTTTCACCTCCCAAACCATGATGGGGCTGAAACACAGAGTGGATGTTTATGGTGCTGATAACTGGTTGGACATGTATTTGTTGTAACACACATGAGATTAGACTAGGTGAAAATCTTTATAACAAGTTATAACACCACATCAAGAGCTACGCCTAGAAAATAAAATAAAACTGGTTACTCATTGTCATAAATACAATCTATTTTGTCTTTACTTTTACCAATTGCGTCATTATCTTGTTCTGTGACGGTGGCTTGTTTATAAACGTTCAGGTCAACGCATGCGCACTTAAAGTCCATTCATTCAACACAGAGAAGCACGGCGTTTATACAGTTTAATTGCGATGTGGAAAACAATAGAACGAACGGGGATAATGGTTCGACACTGCCTGCTGTCAATAAACGCCACAAATGTCGAAATCTTCACGTTTGGTACAACTTCGGAGTAAACCAAGTACAGGGAAACATTGTCCCGTCGACTAAAAAAAAACAAACAAGAAAAAGAACAAAACAAAACAGAAACAACTCAAGGCGTTCTATTCTGAATTGTGACAGACAATAAGAATAAGTTTCGGGAGGTGAAACGATCACAAGCTTGATTTAAATGGCTGAGGCGAACTATTGCGTAAAAAGCACAACAAAACAACTATCGTCAACAATAAAGCTGTACGGGAGCGAGCTGCGGAACAGCCTTTACAACAAAAAAACAAAAACTAAACGGCGCTGACAGCTTCTCCTTTCTGCTCCTGTACCAAGTTTAGAGATAAATACCCTGTTCATTCTTTCCGAATTTAGCTTTTCGAACGACGTCAATGATTTCAATGAACTTTTCTCAACTCACCAAAACAGTCGACTTGTAGGGAAAAGAGGGGGTTGTTGTAAACATAATGTCCTAGTTATCCTATTGGTCAGATAGGGCGTCGATCACAGGTAGTGCTGCTTCTCATTGGTCAGCTAAGTGTCAGCTGGTTTCCGATGGGTGGGTTAGATTGATGAAACAGGGTTTAGGTAACAATTACCAAATACATTGACAATGTCTATCCGTTATTTGGTACTTTGGGGCTTTACTGACATTACACATCTGAGAATTATTAGTAGAAGAGACCAGCGAGCACAAAACCCCAATTTCGCCAGCCAGAGGTTAGTTATTATTGCACTCCTGTGGTCATAGCGTGGTACCTCTGAAATGGCAATGACCACATTATTTACGTTGTGTGTTTTCTCCCCAAAGCCCTTAGCAAAAAGTAGCATACTTGAAGTAAATTATATTAAGAATACTTAAGTGTAAGTATAGGTTTAAAAAGTATACTCAAGCTATGTACTTTTAGTGCACTTGAAGTATTACTATTGTAATACTTCTTCGAACTAAATTGGGACTTTTTTAAGTTTACAAAAGTATTCTGAAAGTATACTGTTCCAAGATATACTGTTCATTTGAAGTTTACTAAATTATACATTAAATTATTAAGCAAGTACGCTAATCTATATACTAGAAGTTTACAAAGTATACTTGTGGTTCACATTTTAGTTTATTAAAGTATATTTAAAGTATACCACAATTATACACTTCAATATCGTGTCAATGTACTAGTTATATACTGCTAGTCCATATTTTACACATTCAAGAATTACTGAAACTAAAATACTATTTTTGCTATTTTAATTTGTATAAGTATCACCATATTGTAGCACTATATCCTTACAGTTACCCCATAATGTAGGTACAATGTGTTTACACAATTACAAGACAGTATCTTGATAACTTTGGTTTATTTATATAACATAAGGTTTTTTCTAAATGCCAGCTTAAACTATTACAGACTGCATTTCAAAATAAAAAGCTTCTCTGAAATCAAACCCTTCTTAGCTTTCAATATTGAAATGAAAATGTAAACACAAGGAAGTCATTCTTTGTCAAAAATTAAAAACTGCAATTGACATCAAAAGTCGAAACAAAAGTGTGTTTCCAGTTAAGTACTGAATAAGAACTAAGAACTGATGTCCTTGGTTGTCAAAAGAAGGTGAGAAAAGTACACATTTTCGGAACAAAATATCTTCACAGAAACACTACTTTACAGTGATGCACAGAAAATAAACATTTATCTAACAATAACAATGTATTGATATATAACATTTACAGCTATAATAAGGCAGAGAATAAATGATGGACAAGGCTCATTTAGTTTTTACTGTTTGGGTTCTCAATTTATTTGTTTCAGCAACACTTTAGGCGGCCACAAGTGTATGAAGGCAGATTTGTGTCTTTATTATTCAATCAAAAAAAAGGTTGCTTCAATCAAAAAATATATTTTCAATAAAAAAAAAATACTTCAATTAAAAAAAAACTTTTCAATCAAAGAAAAAAAGTATTTGAATCCAAAAATATATTTGAGACTCAAAAAAATACATTTGAACACTGATTTTCTTTGATTGAAAATGTTTTCTTTGATAGAAGTCCGGTTTTTTTTGTTTGAAGCAATGTTTTTAATTGAAGTAGCATTGTTTTTTGATTGGACCATATAATGGGTAGGACATTTGTGTCTTTATCATTCAATCAAAAAATAAGTTGCTTCAAACAAACAAACAAGGGAATCAATAAAAAAAGTCACTTCAATCAAAAGATAAACGTTTTCAATCATAGAAAATAGTTTTGAATGCAAATAAAATATTTGAGACTCCAGAAATTGCATTTGAACACTTTTTTTTAATTGAAAATGTTTTCTTTGATTGAAGTAATCTTTTTTTGCGTTTGGGGTATACATGGGTAGGACATTTATGAAGGCAGATTTGTGTCTTTATTATTCAATCAAAAAAAAGGTTGCTTCAATCAAAAAATATATTTTCAATAAAAAAAATTCACTTCAATTAAAAAAAACTTTTCAATCAAAGAAAAAAAGTATTTGAATCCAAAAATATATTTGAGACTCAAAAAAATACATTTGAACACTGATTTTCTTTGATTGAAAATGTTTTCTTTGATAGAAGTCCGTTTTTTTTTGTTTGAAGCAATGTTTTTAATTGAAGTAGCATTGTTTTTTGATTGGACCATATAATGGGTAGGACATTTGTGTCTTTATCATTCAATCAAAAAATAAGTTGCTTCAAACAAACAAACAAGGGAATCAATAAAAAAAGTCACTTCCATCAAAAGATAAACGTTTTCAATCATAGAAAATAGTTTTGAATGCAAATAAAATATTTGAGACTCCAAAAATTGCATTTGAACCCTTTTTTTAATTGAAAATGTTTTCTTTGATTGAAGTAATCTTTTTTTGCATTTGGGGTATACATGGGTAGGACATTTGTGTCTTAATCATTCAATTCCAAAAAAGTTGTTTCAATCAAAAAAAATATTTTCAATTAAAAATAAATAAATTAAATGCAAAAAAAAATTACCCGTCAATAAAAAAGTATTGAAGAGAATGTGTTTTTTCGTTGTTTTTTTTTTTGTTTTTTTTGAAGAAGAAAAAATTTGAAGTTCAACATTTTTTGATTAAATAACTTTTTTTTGAAGAGAAAAAAGTTTTAAAGTTCATTTTTTTTGATTGAAACATTTTTTTTAAGTGAAAAAAGTTTTGATTTTTTCGTTTGAATCACTTTTTTTTTTAAGCTCAAAAAGTTTTGAAGTTCAAATTTTTTCGATTGAATCATTTTGGAACAAAGGTACCGTGGTGGGCGGGTGCTTCTCTATTGGTCAGACATGTTTGATTGAGTGTCTACACCAACGACGTCTTTCTGACAAAGAAGTCTTGTTCGGCACTCCCCAGGCGAGACAGCTTTTTACCAGCAAGAGGGAACAGCGGTGAAGTTGTCGGTAAGTAGATAAAACAGGTTGAAAATAATTGGTGTCATGTTGTTAGCCTATTCTGTTGATATTTACAATAAATTGTACGCTTACTAACTTTGTTCACGTTGAGGAATGTTTGTAATGGTGTGAGGTTAGATATCTAAATATTTTCAGACAGGCAAGCAAAGTGGGCGAACCTATGGCCCCCACACAGCAGCTTGCTATGTGCTAAAGAGCTACTGTGTTGAGTAAAGTGGCCACAGCGCTGCCTGTTTTGTAGATGCTTTTATCTTGAGAGCGGGATAGGTTGCTTAAGCTGCTGTTAGTCGAGGTGCATGCGTCCCTCTCCCCCCTCCCCCCATACATTTACCGCTGGGTCCCTTGTCGGCCAAGTGCCATGTACTGTGCAGGGTATGGCAGGCCGTTTTAACATTTATTAGCTTGACTGAATATGTATTTCAGACATCTCAAATACCGAATAAGATTTTTGCACTTAAAATAATAACAGTTAATCTACATCATCTTATTTCAAGTGCAGAGTAGCTAATAACCTTCTTTTAGGGGTAAGAATACTCATTCCATTGGCAAATAGTCTTATTTAACTGCTCAAATCAAGGAAGAATACACTGATTTCAAGAAAGTTTTACTCACTTTTAGTTCCCTTTTTGCAGTGCTAAAGTCTTGACTTAATGTGTATTTCAGATATCTCCAACAGAATTCTTGCTATCTAAAGTGGAAACTTTAGATATCTTAAATATAATTATTTATAGTAGAAATTACATCACTTTTCCCATTTATGTGTAGTGGGATTTTACTTTCGGATATCTAAAATAACTTTCTTCCTATCTAAAATAAACTTTCTGGATGTCTGAAAACTAATCCTGGATCTCCATAATCCATTTTTTACCGGTCATAGTTTTTATTTCAGATATCAAAAATCAATGATCAAAAGTTTTGAAACCAATATGTAAGACATCCAACTTTGTAAATTCCGCTTTCTGTCCGTGAATTTGCGTTGGTAGTAATTGACAGAATTGCAAGAAAAGGGCATGAAACTGAGCGAGCCCTTAGCCAGGGAATGTGTAGCGACAGAGAGCGACGTTCAATAGAAAGTTGTGTAAGAAACCTTCACAGAATTGAACATTTATTGTCTACAGAAACCTACAATGAACAGTAAAGCAGTTTGACTGAGGTTGGAGTGCTAGCAATAGCTCATTTCCATCGAACCGACAGAATTTCTTTTTATTTTTTATTAATTGATTTCTATTTTATTTTTTTGCTGTTAAAGATTGGGTTGTCTTCTGTATAAAATGTAATACTTAACATTTGTTTTCCTAGGGCGGAGTGGCAGACCATCTATTGTTACCAGAGAGCACATAGACGTCCTTATGAAGCAAGGACATACAATCAAAAAAAAGGCAAAAATGATGGGATGTTCCTCGTCGTTTTTGAACAACAAATCAAAGCTGGTGGACCTACACATAAGAGGAAGACTGTCTGCCTTAGATGACAATCAGCTGCAAGAGCGTGTGAGCACATTGCAGGACCAGTATCCAAACTCTGGGAATGAGGTTTGTCTTTTCTACAGAAAATTGATATTTAAGTTGGATCCGCTTGTGAGAGTATTTTTTAATCATTAATGCTTTCATGTTTGTATTTTTCAGATGATGAGGGTGCTGCTTCGTGCTCAAGGTGTGATTGTCACACGGGCCAGGGTACGCTAAATGTTGGGAAGGACAAACCTGACATCTGCTGCAAGAAGGTGGAGTCGGACTGTTGCAAGGTGGGCTTACCATATGCCGTACCCCAACAGTTTGTGGCATATTGATTTTTATATATATATATATATATATATATATATATATATATATATATATATATATATATATATATATATATATATATATATATATGAGAGTGAGACAGGCTGCTTGATTTGCTGTACGCCACGTTTCGGTCTTTTGAGTTGGAGGATTTTTCACCCTCCTCATCCCCGGCGGTGTAGGAAGGTTTTTGTGGAGCCAAGCAGGCCAGACTCTGATCAATTTGACCTGCTGGCTCAAGGCCCTGACTCAGTGAAGCCACAACCTGGCGCTGCAGAGTCAAATGGTGGACAGAATTGGTCCTGTTATATATTATCATATATCAGAATCAACATATATTTTCTGCTTTGTAACCCAGGCGGGATCACCGGCAGCTTTGTGCATCATGATTCATTTGTAATGTGGACACGTCAGCCCCAGATCACCCTCTCTGTATCGTCTCAAACAGCAGGCAGATACCGCAGATCGCCCATGTCCAATGTCCAAGCTAGAATCAACATCACAGTCTCTCAGCAGCCCCTTGCTGGCCGCCTCAAGACACTAACTGCAGAACAATTGATTGCTTTCACATACACTCCCCAACAACACATAAAAAGTTGGTAAATTTGTTTTTTGAAGATAAAAAAGGTCGCTAGAGAGTTTGAAAAGTGCAATAGTGCTCTCTATGGAGGCACAAGAAGATGCTCTATTTTTTTGTTTTGTTTTTTAAGACTGAGCTGGCTTTTATAGTCCTGAGCAGCCAGGGGACCAATGTCACACGCTCAGAATTACGTGGCACGTGCAGAAACCAATGTTAATTTGAAATTCAATGCAAGAAGTTTGATCCTAGGAAGGCGCCATACTGAGAGTTTTGGACACAAAAGCCGGATTTCAACAAATATGCATTATAATTTTTCAAAAATAATGACCAGGATATGTAGATAGTACTATAAAACAACCATGTTAAGAGTTTATTGACAACAAACAGCTGATTTGGGGAAGAGTTACACTTTAACAGAATTTAGCAACCTAGAAACCAGGCTTTTCCATATTTGTTAAGCCTCCTATCTGGGATACCCTCCAGGTTGATATCAGTAGCTCTTTAAGTTCTATTGTTGAGTTATTGTGCTCTGAATTTCTTTTTACAGAAAGTTATCAAATGAAACAATATAGTGACCTTGAGTGTTTTTCCAGCAATGAATATATAACTTTGTCTTTTTGAAGATTGATAATGTTGATTTTTAGCACTAGGTGATAACGTGTTTCAAATATTTGCTGATATACTAATTCAATTATTCATAATTTCAGCAAAAAATGTTGAAACCATTGATTTATTTCTAATACGGGTTTTCTGATCATTATCGTATATTGTCTCCAGGTAGGGGGTTGTATCCTTATTTTAAGTACTAATTTTACTTTCTAGATGGGGCTTTGTCATACATGGTGCCATCGAAGGACACCCGTGTGGGATTACCACAGCTGCAGTACAAACAATAGGGCAACAACAGTACTCTGTCAGTTTTTGAAAGCAACATCTTACTATGGACTACCATCAAGAGTCAGATCAGACCATGGGGATGAAAACATGCTGCTTGCTTTATGCATGCATCTAGTTCAAGGGCTGGAACACAGAGGCTTCATAACAGGAGAATCAGTTCATAATCAGCGCATAGAACACCTTTGGCAGGATGTATTTTTGCATGTGCTGCAGCATTTCTACCATACATTCTACTGTCTGGAGGACGCAGAGAATCTTAACCCAGATAATGATATCCACAGACTTTCTTTACATATTGTATATCCATCTGAGATTCAAAGGAGGCTGGAACAGTTCAGACAGGCTTGGTACCACCATGGTTTGCCCACAGAAAGTAATCACACAGCAGCTCGTCTGTAATTCTGATGCAGAATACATTTGACAATTATTGACATTTAATCATTCTTTTGCACATTGCCATTATCACTTTATTTTAGATCTGTAAATATTTATTTATATATATATATATATATATATATATATATATATATATATATATATATATATATATATATATATATATATATATATATATATATATTTCTTTTGTGGGGAATGTTGTATTTATATAATTATGTTGTTTTTATATCTGCAGCGTGTAACGAAAATAATTTCCCACTGAGATTATTAAAGTATTTCTGATTCTGAAATAACTGTTGGGTGCGGTTCGATGAAACCTTGCAGTCAGGCCGCTGTGAGGAACTTGTAAACTTTAGTTCAGAAAAAAGGAAGAAGCATGAATACCGTCACTGTATCCCTAACCTAACCTTCGGATGTTTGCGTTTCTACCACATTTTAATTGTGCTCTGAGCGAAAGATTCCGTTTAGCAAATTTAGATGCCCAACTAAGTCAAGACGACAGACGCTCACAACATCTCTTCTATAAGAACTCCAAAGGACTGTACACATTATGCACAAACACATCAGACAGACTAGGTAATATAAAACAGCTTCTTTATTGACTCTAATGGGAAATTCTATATAGTTTGCATATCTTATGTTTCAACCTCTCCCTTACATCTGGAGCTGCTGTCTTACAGGAGTTGTCTGGACCAACATGATCTCACATATAGAACCTTCTGAAAGTATTTAGCCCCCTTGAACTTTTCAACCTTTGGCCAAATTTCAGGCTTCAAACATAAAGATATAAAACTGCATGTTTTCGTGAAGAATCAACAAGTGGGACACAATCATTAAGTGGGACGAAATTTATTAGGCCCGAGCAGCGAAGCGCTGCGAAGGCCTATTGTTTCTGTGTTGTTTCTTATTAGGCCCGAGCAGCGAAGCGCTGCGAAGGCCTATTGTTTCTGTGTTGTTTCTTATTATTATTATTTTTATTCTGCCCCCCTAAAGAGGGGCCTTTTTGGGGGCTTTATCATATTCAAAAACTCACCAAACTTTGCAGATGCATGGTGACTGTTTAAAAATTTTGTATTTTAAGGTCGTCACAAAAATCTAAAGAAAAATGCCTCAACGGCGCCACCTAGAAATTTTCAAAGGACCCTTTGCTATTCACTTACTTCATCGTAGATTAATGAAATTTTGTACAGTTGTAGATCTAAGCAAGACGCTCAGAATTTACAATAAACGTCATAGTGCAAATATCACAGGAAGTCGGCCATTTTAGATTGAAGGTCGTAATTTTACCTCATTTTTGACGTTTACAGCATTGGTATTTGATCGAACTCGTCCTAGGGATTTCGAGCGAGCGGCTTGAAACTCGGTCAGTCTGATCATAAGGCATGGCCAATTAAAAGTTATCAAAACGGTGAGTTTTTGAGCATGTTGAAGGGGCGTTAGCAGGGGTCAAAGTTCACCTACTCGCCACAAAACAGAAAACTGTTATATCTCCTACACAGAAACACACAGAGGCACCAAACTTTCTGTAATTGATCATCATCGGGTCTTTTACAATATCCAATGGTCAAGTGATGACATAACTTAGGCCACGCCCCCTGACAACAGGAAAAACTGTTATATCTCCTACCCAGAAACACACAGAGGCACCAAACTTTCTGTGATTGATCATCATCGGGTCTTCTACAATATCCAATGGTCAAATGATGACATCACTTAGGCCACGCCCCCTGACAATAGGAAAAAACTGTTATATCTCCTACACAGAAACACACAGAGGCACCAAACTTTCTGTAATTGATCATCATCGGGTCTTTTACAATATCCAATGGGCAAGTGATGACATAACTTAGGCCACGCCCCCTGACAACAGGAAAAACTGTTATATCTCCTACCCAGAAACACACAGAGGCACCAAACTTTCTGTGATTGATCATCATCGGGTCTTCTACAATATCCAATGGTCAAATGATGACATCACTTAGGCCACGCCCCCTGACAATAGGAAAAACTGTTATATCTCCTACACAGAAACACACAGAGGCACCAAACTTTCTGTGATTGATCATCATCGGGTCTTCTACAATATCCAATGGTCAAATGATGACATCACTTAGGCCACGCCCCCTGACAATAGGAAAAACTGTTATATCTCCTACACAGAAACACACAGAGGCACCAAACTTTCTGTGATTGATCATCATCGGGTCTTCTACAATATCCAATAGTCAAATTATGACATCACTTAGGCCACGCCCCCTGACAACAGGAAAAACTGCTATATCTCCTACACAGAAACACACAGAGGCACCAAACTTTCTGTGATTGATCATCATCGGGTCTTCTACAGTATCCAATGGTCAAATGATGACATCACTTAGGCCACGCCCCCTGACAACAGGAAAAACTTTTATCTCCTACACAGAAACACACAGAGGCACCAGACTTTCTGTGATTGATCATCATCGGGTCTTCTACAATATCCAATAGTCAAATGATGACATCACTTAGGCCACGCCCCCTGACAACAGGAAAAACTGTTATATCTCCTACACAGAAACACACAGAGGCACCAAACTTTCTGTGATTGATCATCATCGGGTCTTCTACAATATCCAATGGACAAATGATGACATCACTTAGGCCACGCCCCCTGACAACAGGAAAAACTGTTATATCTCCTACACAGAAACACACAGAGGCACCAAACTTTCTGTGATTGATCATCATCGGGTCTTCTACAATATCCAATGGTCAAATGATGACATCACTTAGGCCACGCCCCCTGACAACAGGAAAAACTGCTATTTCTCCTACACAGAAACACACAGAGGCACCAAACTTTCTGTGATTGATCATCATCGGGTCTTCTACAATATCCAATGGTCAAATGATGACATCACGTAGGCCACGCCCCCTGACAACAGGAAGTGTCATGTTTTATTGTTAGCAGTCGCTATGTTACCCCTCTGAGCTAATCAACATGAAACTGTGTCCACAGACATGTTGCTGTGTTGTGGATTCCAGGCCCAACTGGATTCCATGTAGCAGTGCGGCATGGTGGCGTGGCGAAGTCACCTGAAACGCCGCTGCCATATGTCCAGACTTCCATAGGGTATTGACAAATTTATTAAAAAGTAACTTAAAATTACCTTAAAAGGACAACATTTTTAAAAGTCAAAAGGCTTATTTGATGCTTTGAGAACATCTCTTCTATTCGGCTACAAAATCAACTGGATTCGATGGAGCAGGGCGGCGTAGTGGCGTGGCAAAGTCACCTGAAACGCCGCTGCCATATGTCCAGACTTCCATAGGATATTGATAAATTTAATAAAAAGTAACTTAAAATTACCTTAAAAGGACAACATTTTTAAAAGTCAAAAGGCTTATTTAATGCTTTGAGAACATCTCTTCTATTCGGCTACAAAACCAACCAAAACAGGATGATCTTTTAAGCTATAAGACCATTTTTAAGATGTCAATACATAGATTTTAAGCTGGTGGGTCGCCACTGCCTCCGGTGGCCAAATGCATCGCTGCATCAACTGATCTGCACCAGTTTAATCTCGTCATGGCAAAATTATTTTTTCTCTTCATGTGTGGCCCCACGCCCCCTGACAATAGGAAAAACTGTTATATCTCCTACACAGAAACACACAGAGGCACCAAACTTTCTGTGATTGATCATCATCGGGTCTTCTACAATATCCAATAGTCAAATTATGACATCACTTAGGCCACGCCCCCTGACAACAGGAAAAACTGCTATATCTCCTACACAGAAACACACAGAGGCACCAAACTTTCTGTGATTGATCATCATCGGGTCTTCTACAGTATCCAATGGTCAAATGATGACATCACTTAGGCCACGCCCCCTGACAACAGGAAAAACTGTTTTATCTCCTACACAGAAACACACAGAGGCACCAGACTTTCTGTGATTGATCATCATCGGGTCTTCTACAATATCCAATAGTCAAATGATGACATCACTTAGGCCACGCCCCCTGACAACAGGAAAAACTGTTATATCTCCTACACAGAAACACACAGAGGCACCAAACTTTCTGTGATTGATCATCATCGGGTCTTCTACAATATCCAATGGACAAATGATGACATCACTTAGGCCACGCCCCCTGACAACAGGAAAAAACTGTTATATCTCCTACACAGAAACACACAGAGGCACCAAACTTTCTGTGATTGATCATCATCGGGTCTTCTACAATATCCAATGGTCAAATGATGACATCACTTAGGCCACGCCCCCTGACAACAGGAAAAACTGCTATTTCTCCTACACAGAAACACACAGAGGCACCAAACTTTCTGTGATTGATCATCATCGGGTCTTCTACAATATCCAATGGTCAAATGATGACATCACGTAGGCCACGCCCCCTGACAACAGGAAGTGTCATGTTTTATTGTTAGCAGTCGCTATGTTACCCCTCTGAGCTAATCAACATGAAACTGTGTCCACAGACATGTTGCTGTGTTGTGGATTCCAGGCCCAACTGGATTCCATGTAGCAGTGCGGCATGGTGGCGTGGCGAAGTCACCTGAAACGCCGCTGCCATATGTCCAGACTTCCATAGGGTATTGACAAATTTATTAAAAAGTAACTTAAAATTACCTTAAAAGGACAACATTTTTAAAAGTCAAAAGGCTTATTTGATGCTTTGAGAACATCTCTTCTATTCGGCTACAAAATCAACTGGATTCGATGGAGCAGGGCGGCGTAGTGGCGTGGCAAAGTCACCTGAAACGCCGCTGCCATATGTCCAGACTTCCATAGGATATTGATAAATTTAATAAAAAGTAACTTAAAATTACCTTAAAAGGACAACATTTTTAAAAGTCAAAAGGCTTATTTAATGCTTTGAGAACATCTCTTCTATTCGGCTACAAAACCAACCAAAACAGGATGATCTTTTAAGCTATAAGACCATTTTTAAGATGTCAATACATAGATTTTAAGCTGGTGGGTCGCCACTGCCTCCGGTGGCCAAATGCATCGCTGCATCAACTGATCTGCACCAGTTTAATCTCGTCATGGCAAAATTATTTTTTCTCTTCATGTGTGGCCCTAATACTCCATCGTAAGAACACCGCTGTCGTTACCGCGGGTCCTGGGAAAAAAAAAAAACGCTGCTCCTGGGGGGAATTTTTGATTATGCTCACGCATAGATGTGTAAAACTTCACATTGCAATTCAGACAGGCGCAGACTGAACCGTGCAGTTCATTTTAAAGAGGCAGTTTTGGCGCATATTCCGATAGAAACGGGCTGCGGGGAGCCTAAGTGTGTTGTCGTGGGCGTGTTTACTCGCTGCAGGTAACCGCTGTGAAACAATCAGAAAGATTTCCCTGATTAATAACATCTTTATGGCGCTCATCTTTATTGTTACTATGTGCTGCTTTACCAGTTCTCTCTCTCTCGCTCGCTCGCTCTTCATCGGACAAAAATCAAACTGCTTCGTGTTTGTATTTGAAATTGTGCGTCAGACTCAGATTTAGAAGTGTTGTTACGACGTTTGAGCTGTAACTGCAACCGTTTTTTATATATATATATATATATATATATATATATATATATATATATATATATATATATATATATGGTAACTTTACTGAATTTGCAGCTTAAGAAGATTGGGTTTGACAAACAACACCAACTGTCCCCTCAATCCAGTGCACACAATACCACAACAGACCTCATCACGCTCTACAGTACATCAAGAAAACTAAATCAACTAAAACAAGTTCACTAAAACAAGTTCATGTGCATTTCATGCACATGAAATGAAGTTAATCCATATTTGTGTGTCAGGGTGTCTAAGCATTCTCCAGAATTTGACATCTCAGCAGAGCCTGTAATAATTATAGAAAGTAACATTATAGTTGTTCTGCCTTTTGTTAAGACAGCAAGGAATTCATGTCGTGAATACATTACATAAATAAGATAATAATTCTTAGTCAGAGGAAATCCAAGGCAAAAACAGTTAGAAAAGTTTTGGGTTCATATTTAATCAGAGTGAGACATCACAACTTTGTTAGATCTCTATGTGAATTACGTGAGATAGTGAGTGCTCTCACCTTAAAAAAAGATCGTTGACGTATTTTGCTCCGGTTAAAAGCTGCTTTTCAGCGATGAAGCTAGGGAAACTGCTAATGTTGAAGTTGAATTTGTTCTACACGCTTCTGCCTTGGAAAAATATTCGTCTTTTTACAAAAAGAATGTTTAAAGCCAGATTTGGGAACAAAGGTTATTCAGTGAATGCAAGAAAAGGAAGCTTTTGTGGGGAACTTTTGTCCTAGCTGTCTAGCTGCATATGGCCCCAGGACAGCACAATAGTTTTCTTGAAGGTTAATTTTGGAGAAGTAGAAACAAGTATTAATTTCAAAAGGTAGGTAAAAAAGGAAAAAAGTTTTTACAAAATCTTAAAATGTTGGATAGTCGTTATTTCCATCTTGCTGTGAAAATTGGTGAAATATTATCATTTTTAATGCTTAGATATAAAATCGCAAGGCCATTACTAAAATTGCCTTTTGTTGAAAATGTTTTTTGGCATGCCATACTTTATATTTATAGGTAGCCTAGATGTGCATAATAAAAGAGTGGAACTAAAACCTGGTCTAAAATTATTATGGAGCTTTAACTTGCTAAGAGTAATACTGTTAGATGATTATATCTTTAAAATGAGATAACTGTCTCAAAAAATGTGATAGTTTATTTGGTCTGAAGAGATGATGCAATTCAATGTTATTTATATAGTGCCAATTCATGAAACATGTCATCTCAAGGCGCTTTATAAAGTCAAAATCAATCAGATTGTACAGATTGGGTCAGATTATACACATTGGTAAAAAAAATCCTATATAAGGGAACCAGTTCATTGCATCAAAGTCTTGACAAGTAGCATTCTCTCCTGAAGAAGCGTAGAGCCACAGGGAGAGTCGTCTGCATTGTCCATGGCTTTGCAGCAATCCCTCATACTGAGCAAGCATGAAGCGACATCGGGGAAAAAAAAAACTCCCCATTAACGGGAAGGAAAAACCTCCAGCAGAACCAGGCTCAGTATGAACGGTCATCTGCCTCAATCGACTGGGGGTTACAGAAGACAGAGCAGAGACACAACAAGACAGACACAAAAGCACACATTGATCCAGTAATCTGTTCTACATTAGATGGTAATAGCGGGTGATCTGTCTTCCCTGGATGATGTCACAGTTAACAGAACGCCAGACCAGGTGTACCTACTATAAAGATAAAAGAGAGAGAACAGAAAGTTAAAAGCTGTAATGACAACAGTGATGCAAAACTGGAGAACAGTAGACTGGAGAACAGTAGAACTAGGTAGAGTGAGAAATATAGCCCCTGATGTCCTCCAGCAGCCTAAGGCTATAGCAGCATAACAATAGAGGTAGCTCAGGGTAACATGAGCCACTCTAACTATAAGCTTTGTCAAAAAGGAAGGTCTCAGAAGCCAGCTTCTAGTGGAGGAGTTCAAGTATTTTGGGGTCTTGTTCACGAATGAGGGGAAGATGGAGCGGGAGATCGACAGGCGGATTGGTGCAGCGTCTGCTGTGAAGCGGGCGCTGTACCGATCCGTTGTGGTGAAGAGAGAGCTGAGCCAAAAGGCGAAGCTCTCGATTTACCGGTCGATCTACGTTCCTACCCTCATCTATGGTCACGAGCTTTGGGTCGTGACCGAAAGAACGAGATCCCGGATACAAGCGGCTGAAATGAGTTTTCTCCGTAGTGTGTCTGGGCTCTCCCTTAGAGATAGGGTGAGGAGCTCAGTCATCCGGGGAGGACTCAGAGTAGAGCCGCTGCTCCTCCACGTCGAGAGGAGCCAGTTGAGGTGGCTTGTGCATCTGGTCAGGATGCCTCCTGGACGCCTCCCTGGAGAGGTGTTCCGGGCACGTCCCACCGGGAGGAGGCCCAGGGGAAGACCCAGGACACGCTGGAGGGACTATGTCTCCCAGCTGGCCTGGGAACGCCTTGGGATTCCCCTTGAGAAGGTGGCCCAAGTGGCTGGGGAGAGGGACGTCTGGGCCTCCTTTATAAAGCTGCTACGCCCGCCATATTGCTAAAGTGTTCCTTTAGCAATAGTCCAATTGCTAAAGTGTTACTTTTACATTACTTTTGGTTGTGTATCCACCAATTTAGATGTTAAACTTTCATAAAAGCTGTCTTAATGCAAGAAACAAAACCCTTAAACACATAAAATAGCAAGTAACTTTAGAAAACTAAAATGGTTTTGTTAACTTTTCACATTAAGATGGATTAACAGCTAGTAAGATACCTTTGATTAAATTGGTATACTAATGTTTAAACCAGGGGTGTCAAAGCTACGGCCCGCAGGCCGAATTCGGCCCGCCGAACGATTTAGTCCGGTCCGGTGGCCAAATGCATTATCATTATTCAACGGCTGTATCTCCTCGCTGCATCGAGCGATCTGCACCAGATTTTTTGTGAGTCGTGGGGGAGCGCTGCCGAACACGTTCGTGTGAATCGCCCAGTGGACGGGCGGGCAAAATGCGTGACAGCATCTGCGGTGGCGGCCGGCCGGCGGTGCGCAAATCCCAGCGGTGGCCAATAGGCCAGAGCGGCGCTTTGCTGCGAGGGCCGATCATCACCGCTTGCGGTTTTAATTAGGCCCGAGCAGCGAAGCGCTGCGAAGGCCTATTGTTTCTGTGTTGTTTCTTATTATTAGGCCCGAGCAGCTAAGCGCTGCGAAGGCCTATTGTATCTGTGTTGTTTCTTATTATTATTATTCTGCCCCCCTAAAGAGGGGCCTTTTTGGGGGCCTTACCATTTTCAAAAACTCACCAAACTTGGCGGATGCAAGAAGACTGTTTAAAAATTTTGGATTTTAAGGTCGTCACAAAAATCAAAAGAAAAATGCCTCAACGGCGCCACCTAGAAATTTTCAAAGGACCCTTTGCTATTCACTTACTTCATCGTAGAGTAATGAAATTTTGTACAGTTGTAGATCTAAGCAAGACGCTCAGAATTTACAATTAACGTCATAGTGCAAATATCACAGGAAGTCGGCCATTTTAGATTGAAAGTCGTAATTTGACCTCATTTTTGACGTTTACAGCATTGGTATTTGATCGAACTCGTCCTAGGGATTTCGAGCGAGCGGCTTAAAACTCCGTCAGTCTGATCATAAGGCATGGCCAATTAAAAGTTATCAAAATGGTGAGTTTTTGAGCATTTTGAAGGGCCGTTAGCAGGGGTCAAAGTTCACCTACTCGCCACAAAACATAAAACTGTTATATCTCCCACACAGAAACACACAGAGGCACCAAACTTTCTGTGATTGTTCATCATCGGGTCTTCTACAATATCCAATGGTCAAATGATGACATTACTTAGGCCACGCCCCCTGACAACAGGAAAAACTGTTATATCTCCTACACAGAAACACACAGAGGCACCAAACTTTCTGTGATTGATCATCATCGGGTCTTCTACAATATCCAATGGTCAAATGATGACGTCACTTAGGCCACGCCCCCTGACAACAGGAAAAACTGCTATATCTCCTACACAGAAACACACAGAGGCACCAAACTTTCTGTGATTGATCATCATCAGGTCTTCTACAATATCCAATGGTCAAATGATGACATAACTTAGGCCACGCCCCCTGAAAACAGGAAAAACTGTTTTATCTCCTACACAGAAACACACAGAGGCACCAAACTTTCTGTGATTGATCATCATCGGGTCTTCTACAATATCCAATGGTCAAATGATGACATCACTTAGGCCACGCCCCCTGACAACAGGAAAAACTGCTATATCTCCTACACAGAAACACACAGAGGCACCAAACTTTCTGATTGATCATCATCGGGTCTTCTACAATATCCAATGGTCAAATGATGACATCACTTAGACCACGCCCCCTGACAACAGGAAGTGTCATGTTTTATTGTTAGCAGTCGCTATGTTACCCCTCTGAGCTAATCAACATGAACGAGATCCTGGCGGGCGGCCAGCGGTGCGCAAATCCCAGCGGTGGCCAAGGCCGGAGCGGCGCTTGGCTGCGAGGGCCGCTCGATGCCGCTTGCGGCTTTAATTATTAGGCCCGAGCAGCGAAGCGCTGCGAAGGCCTATTGTTTCTGTGTTGTTTCTTATTATTATTATTATTATTAGGCCC
Source organism: Fundulus heteroclitus (assembly GCF_011125445.2). Classification (NCBI taxonomy): domain Eukaryota; kingdom Metazoa; phylum Chordata; class Actinopteri; order Cyprinodontiformes; family Fundulidae; genus Fundulus; species Fundulus heteroclitus. The sequence goes on from NW_023396988.1 coordinate 33,272, forward strand.
GAGCAGCGAAGCGCTGCGAAGGCCTATTGTATCTGTAGTGTTAATTATTATTATTATTATTCTGCCCCCCTAAAGAGGGGCCTTTTTGGGGGCTTTCTCATTTTCAAAAACTCACCAAACTTTGCAGATACAAGGTGACTGTTTAAAAATTTTGTATTTTAAGGTCGTCACAAAAATCAAAAGAAAAATGCCTCAACGGCGCCACCTAGCAATTTTCAAAGGACCCTTTGCTATTCACTTACTTCATCGTAGAGACATGAAATTTGGTACAGTGGTAGAGCTCACCAAGACGCTCAGAATTTACAATTAATGTCATAGTGCAAAAATCACAGGAAGTCGGCCATTTTAGATTGAAGGTCTGATTTTGACCTCAATTTTGACAGTTACAGCATTGGTATTTGATCGAACTCCTCCTAGAGATTTTGAGTGAGCGGCTTGAAACTCGGTCAGTCTGATCATAAGGCATGGCCAATTAAAAGTTATCAAAACGGTGAGTTTTAGAGCATGCTGAAGGGGCGTTGGCAGGGGTCAAAGTTCACCTACTCGCCATGAAACACAAAACTGTTATATTTCATACACAAAAACTCACAGAGCCACCAAACTTTCAGTAGTTGATCACCACTAGGTCTTCTTTAATATCCAATGGTCAAATGATGACATTGCTTAGGCCACGCCCCCTGACAACAGGAAGTGTCATGTTTTGTTGTAAGCAGTCGCTATGTTACCCCTCTGAGCTAATCAACATGAAACTGTGTCAAGAGACAGAAGACATATTGGTGTGTTGTGGATTCCAGCCCCAAGTGGATTCCATGGAGCAGGGCGGCGTGGTGGCGTGGGGAAGTCACATCAAACCATATATTTTTAATCTTTTGACAGCATTATTTGCTCAAACCTGTCCACCAGGTGGCAGCAAGAGACCACAAATAAACCACAAACCAAGTTGTCTTGTTCAGTAAGGCAAGGCAAGGCAAATTTATTTATATATTTATTTATATATTCAGTACAAAGACAATGCAAAGTGCTTTACATGATTAAAATATAGCAAAATAAAACAGAATAAAAGCAAGTAGGAATAAAATGTAGATAGAAAAAAGAACAAAAAAGTGGTGATTCAGTTAACTAGAACAGTTGAAGGCAATCCTAAACAAATGTGTTTTTAATCTTGATTTAAAGGAACTCAGGCTTTCCGCACCTTTACAATTTTCTGGAAGTTTGTTCCAGATCAGTGGAGCATAGGAACTAAATGCTGCTTCTCCTTGTTTCGTTCTGGTTCTAGGTATGCAGAGTAGGCTAGAGCCAGAAGACCTTAATGGTCTGGATGGTTGATACACAGATAACAAGTCTGATGTATTTAGGTGCTAGGCCATTCAGGGATTTATAGACGAACAGAAGTTTTTAAAGTCTATTCTCTGATATACAGGGAGCCATGGAAGGACTTTAGAACTGGGGTGATGTGCTCTACTTTCTAAGTCTTAGTGAGGACGTGGTCAACAGCGTTCTGGATCAGCTGCAGCTGTCTGATCCACTTTTTAGGCAGACCTGTAAAAACACCGTTGCAGTAATCAATTCTACTAATTATAAATGCATGGATTAGTTTTTCCAGATCCTGCTGAGACCTTTAATCCTGGAAATGTTTTTCAGGTGATAGAAAGCTGACCTTGTAACTGTCTTTAGATGCTTTTGGAGGTTCAGGTCTGAGACCATTACTACTCCCAGATTTCGGGCCTCATCAGTGGTTCCTAGCTGAAGCGACTGAAGCTGTGTGCTAACCTTTGATCTCTCCTCTATTGGTCCAAAAATTATTACTTCTGTTTTGTTTTTATTCAACTGAAGAAAATTTTGGCACATCCACGTATTGATTTCTTCTAGGCATTTACTCAGTGCTTGAACTGGTTCATAGTCACCTGGTGACATGGTGATGTAGAACTGTGTGTCGTCTGCATAGTTATGGTAGTTGATGTTGTTATTTCTTATGATCTGAGCTAGAGGAGCATGTAGATATTGAATGGGAGGGGACCCAGGATGGACCCTTGGGGAACCCCACATGTGGTTTTTGTAATCTTCGATGTAAAGTTACCTACTGATACAAAAAAGTCCCTGTCCTTTAAGTAGGATTTAAACCAGTGGAGAGATGTACCACAGAGGCCGACCCAGTTCTCCAGGCGCTCTAACAGAATGCAGTGATCAACAGTATCAAATGCTGCACTGATGTCCAACAGAACCAGCACGGTGGTTCTGAGGTCCAATAGAACCAGCACGGTGGTTCTTCCACAGTCTGTATTTATATGGATGTCATTAAACACCTTGATAAGGGCGGTCTCTGTACTGTGGTGAGCATGGAAGCCAGACTGGAAAACGTCAAAGCGGCTGGTCGTTGTTAAGAAGGTGTTTAATTGTTGAAACACAGCTTTTTCAATAATCTTACTGATAAAGGGGAGGTTTGAGATGGGCCTGTAGTTCTGGAGTAGTAGTTTGTCTAAATATCTTTTTTAACAGTGGTTTGATAATTGCTGTTTTCAGGGACTGGGGGGAAAACACCTGACAGAAGGGACGTGTTTATTATCTGAGTCAAATCAGACGCTATGACAGGCAAAACTTTCTTAAGGAAAACTGTAGGTAGAGCATCAAGACAGCATGAGGAGGAACTTAGCTGCTGAATGATCTCCTCTAAGCTTTTGGAGTTTATTTGGCTGAATTGGGACATTTTGTCAGGATAAGTTCCAGCTGAATACGGCTTTGGTTCTAGAGTTGGTGTGGATGTACAAACTGATCTTCTAATTATCAGTTTATTTATTTTTTAGACTAGTTCCATATGAGAGGTTGCAAGAAAACTTGTAACTTTACTGAATTTGCAGCTTAAGAAGATTGGGTTTGACGGACAACACCAACTGTCCCCTCAATCCAGTGCACACAATACCACAACAGACCTCATCACGCTCTACAGTACATCAAGAAAACTACATCAACTAAAACAAGTTCACGAGTGCACATGAAATGAAGTTAATACATATTTGTGTGTCAGGGTGTCTAAGCACTCTCCAGAATATGACATCTCAGCAGAACCTGTAATAATTATAGAAAGTAACGTTATAGTTGTTCTGCCTTTTGTTAAGACAGCAAGGAATTCATGTCGTGAATACATTGCACAAATAAGATATAAATTAATTATTAGTCAGAGGAAATCCATGGTAAAAACAGTTAGAAACGTTTTGGGTTCATATTTAATCGTTCGGCGGTGGCCAATCGGCCCGCCGAACGATTTAGTCCGGTCCGATGGCCAAATGCATTATCATTATTCAACGGCTATATCTCCTCGCTGCATTGAGCGATCTGCACCAGATTTTTTGTGAGTCGTGGGGTAGCGCTGCCGAACACGTTCGTGTGAATCGCCCAGTGGACGGGCGGGCAAAATGCGTGACAGCATCTGCGGTGGCGGGCGGCCGGCGGTGCGCAAATCCCAGCGGTGGCCAATAGGCCAGAGCGGCCCTTTGCTGCGAGGGCCGCTCATCACCGCTTGCGGTTTTAATTATTATTATTATTTTTATTCTGCCCCCCTAAAGAGGGGCCTTTTTGGGGGCTTTATCATACTCAAAAACTCACCAAACTTGGTGGATGCATGAAGACTGTTTAAAAATTTTGTATTTTAAGGTCCTCATAAAAATCAAAAGAAAAATGCCTCAACGGCGCCACCTAGCAATTTTCAAAGGACCCTTTGCTATTCACTTACTTCATCGTAGAGACATGAGATTTGGTACAGTGCTAGAGCTCACCAAGACGCTCAGAATTTACAATTAATGTCATAGTGCAAATATCACAGGAAGTCGGCCATTTTAGATTGAAGGTCTGATTTTGACCCGATTTTTGACGTTTACAGCATTGGTATTTGATCGAACTCCTCCTAGGGATTTTGAGCGAGCGGCTTGAAACTCGGTCAGTCTGATCATAAGGCATGGCCAATTAAAAGTTATCAAAACGGTGAGTTTTTGAGCATGCTGAAGGGGCGTTGGCAGGGGTCAAAGTTCACCAACTCGCCATGAAACACAAAACTGTTATATTTCATACACAAAAACTCACAGAGCCACCAAACGTTCAGTAGTTGATCACCACTAGGTCTTCTTTAATATCCAATGGTCAAATGATGACATTGCTTAGGCCACGCCCCCTGACAACAGGAAGTGTCATGTTTTGTTGTAAGCGGTCGCTATGTTACCCCTCTGAGCTAATCAACATGAAACTGTGTCAAGAGACAGAAGACATATTGGTGTGTTGTGGATTCCAGCCCCAAGTGGATTCCATGGAGCAGGGCGGCGTGCTGGCGTGGGGAAGTCACATCAAACCATATATTTTTAATCTTTTGACAGCATTATTTGCTCAAACCTGTCCACCAGGTGGCAGCAAGAGACCACAAATAAACCACAAACCTAGTTGTCTTGTTCAGTAAGGCAAGGCAAGGCAAATTTATTTATATAGCACAATTCAGTACAAAGACAATGCAAAGTGCTTTACATGATTAAAATATAGCAAAATAAAACAGAATAAAAGCAAGTAGGAATAAAATGTAGATAGAAAAAAGAACAAAAAAGTGGTGATTCAGTTAACTAGAACAGTTGAAGGCAATCCTAAACAAATGTGTTTTTAATCTTGATTTAAAGGAACTCAGGCTTTCCGCACCTTTACAGTTTTCTGGAAGTTTGTTCCAGATCAGTGGAGCATAGGAACTAAATGCTGCTTCTCCTTGTTTAGTTCTGGTTCTAGGTATGCAGAGTAGGCTAGAGCCAGAAGACCTTAATGGTCTGGATGGTTGATACACGGATAACAAGTCTGATGTATTTAGGTGCTAAGCAATTCAGGGATTTATAGACGAACAGAAGTTTTTAAAGTCTATTCTCTGATATACAGGGAGCCATGGAAGGACTTTAGAACTGGGGTTATGTGCTCTACTTTCTTAGTCTTAGTGAGGATGCGGGGAGCAGCGTTCTGGATCAGCTGCAGCTGTCTGATCCACTTTTTAGGCAGACCTGTAAAAACACCGTTGCAGTAATCAATTCTACTAATTATAAATGCATGGATTAGTTCTGTTTTGTTTTTATTCAACTGAAGAAAATTTTGGCACATCCACGTATTGATTTCTTCTAGGCATTTACTCAGTGCTTGAACTGGTTCATAGTCACCTGGTGACATGGTGATGTAGAGCTGTGTGTCGTCTGCATAGTTATGGTAGCTGATGTTGTTGTTTCTTATGATCTGAGCTAGAGGAGCATGTAGATATTGAATAGGAGGGGACCCAGGATGGACCCTTGGGGAACCCCACATGTGATTTTTGTAATCTTCGATGTAAAGTTACCTACTGATACAAAAAAGTCCCTGTCCTTTAAGTAGGATTTAAACCAGTGGAGAGCTGTACCACAGAGGCCGACCCAGTTCTCCAGGCGCTCTAACAGAATGGAGTGATCAACAGTATCAAATGCTGCACTGATGTCCAACAGAACCAGCACGGTGGTTCTGAGGTCCAATAGAACGAGCACGGTGGTTCTTCCACAGTCTGTATTTATATAGGTGTCATTAAACACCTTGATAAGGGCGGTCTCTGTACTGTGGTGAGCACGGAAGCCAGACTGGAAAACGTCAAAGCGGCTGGTCGTTGTTAAGAAGGTGTTTAATTGTTGAAACACAGCTTTTTCAATAATCTTACTGATAAAGGGGAGGTTTGAGATGGGCCTGTAGTTCTGGAGTAGTAGTTTGTCTAAATTGTTCTTTTTTAACAGTGGTTTGATAATTGCTGTTTTCAGGGACTGGGGGGAAAACACCTGACAGAAGGGACGTGTTTATTATCTGAGTCAAATCAGACGCTATGACAGGCAAAACTTTCTTAAGGAAAACTGTAGGTAGAGCATCAAGACAGCATGAGGAGGAACTTAGCTACTGAATGATCTCCTCTAAGCTTTTGGAGTTTATTTGGCTGAATTGGGACATTTTGTCAGGATAAGTTCCAGCTGAATACGGCTTTGGTTCTAGAGTTGGTGTGGATGTACAAACTGATCTTCTAATTATCAGTTTATTTATTTTTTAGACTAGTTCCATATGAGAGGTTGCAAGAAAACTTGTAACTTTACTGAATTTGCAGCTTAAGAAGATTGGGTTTGACAGACAACACCAACTGTCCCCTCAATCACACTGTCCCCAGGCACTGTCCCCAGGCACACAATACCACAACAGACCTCATCACGCTCTACAGTACATCAAGAAAACTAAATCAACTAAAACAAGTTCACGAGTGCACATGAAATGAAGTTAATCCATATTTGTGTGTCAGGGTGTCTAAGCACTCTCCAGAATTTGACATCTCAGCAGAACCTGTAATAATTATAGAAAGTAACGCTATAGTTGTTCTGCCTTTTGTTAAGACAGCAAGGAATTCATGTCGTGAATACATTACATAAATAAGATATAAATTAATTATTAGTCAGAGGAAATCCATGGTAAAAACAGTTAGAAACGTTTTGGGTTCATATTTAATCAGAGTGAGACATCACAACTTTGTTAGATCTCTATGTGAATCACGTGAGCTAGTGAGTGCTCTCACCTTAAATACAAGATCTTTGACGTATTTTGCTCTGGTAAAAGCTGCTTTTCAGCTATGAAGCTAGGGAAACTGCTAATGTTGAAGTTGAATTTGTTCTACACGCTTCTGCTTTGGAAAATATTCGTCTTTTTACAAAAAGAATGTTTAAAGCCAGATTTGGGAACAAAGGTTATTCAGACAACGCAAGAAAAGGAAGCTTTGTGTGGGGAACTTTTGTCCTAGCTGTCTAGCTGCATATGGCCCCAGTACAGCACAATAGTTTTCTTGAAGTATAATTTTGGAGAAGTAGAAACAAGTATTAATTTCAAAAGGTAGGTAAAAGAGGAAAAAAGTTTTTACAAAATCTTAAAATGTTGGATAGTTGTTATTTCCATCTTGCTGTGAAAATTGGTGAAATATTATAATTTTTAATGCTTAGATATAAAATTGCAAGGCAATTACTAAAATTGCCTTTTCTTGAAAATGTTTTTTGGCATGCCATACTTTATATTTATAGGTAGCCTAGATGTGCATAATAAAAGAGTGGAACTAAAAGCTGGTCTAAAATTTTTATGGAGCTTTAACTTGCTAAGAGTAATAACGTTAGATGATTATATCTTTAAAATGAGATAACTGTCTCATAAAATGTGATAGTTTACTTGGTCTAAAGGGATGATTCAATTCAATGTTATTTATATAGCGCCAATTCATGAAATATATCATCTCAAGGCACTTTACAAAGTCAAAATCAATCAGATTATACAGATTGGGTCAGATTATACACATTGGTCAAAAAAATTCCTATATAAGGGAACCAGTTCATTCCATCAAAGTCTTGACAAGTAGCATTCTCTCTTGAAGAAGCGTAGAGCCACAGGGAGAGTCGTCTACACTGTTTCCATGGCTTTGCAGCAATCCTACCTACTGAGCAAGCATGAAGCAACAGCGGGGAAAAAACTCCCCATTAACGGGAAGGAAAAACCTCCAGCAGAACCGGGCTCAGTATGAACGGTCATCTGCCTCGACAGACTGGGGGTTACAGAAGACAGAGCAGAGACACAACAAGAGAGACAAAAAAGCACAGAAGTTCTACATTAGATGGTAGTAGCGGGTGATCTGTCTTCCCTGGATGAAGCCACAGCTAACAGAACGCCAGACCAGGTGTGCCTACTATGAAGAAAAAAGAAAAATCAAAAGGTTAAAAGCTGAAATGACAACAGTCATTCAAAATTGAAGAACAATAGATCCTGATGTCATGCAGTAGCCTAAACGTATAGCAGCATAACTATAGAGGTAGCTCAGGGTAACATGAGCCACTCTAACTATAAGCTTTTTAAAAAAGGAAAGTCCAAAGAGCCAGCTTCTAGTGGAGAAGTTCAAGTATCTTGGGGTCTTGTTTATGAATGAGGGGAAGATGGAGCGGGAGATCGACAGGCGGATTGGTGCAGCATCTGCTGTGAAGCGGGCGCTGTACTGGTCCGTTGTGGTGAAGAGAGAGCTGAGCCAAAAAGCGAAGCTCTCGATTTACCGGTCGATCTACGTTCCTACCCTCATCTATGGTCACGACCTTTGGGTCGTGACCGAAAGAACGAGATCCCGGATACAACATCCCGAAATGAGTTTTCTCCATAGTGTGTGTGAGCTCTCCCTTAGAGATAAGGTGAGGAGCTCAGTCATCCGGGGAGGACTCAGAGTAGAGCCACTGCTTCTTCATGTCGAGAGGAGCCAGTTGAGGTGGCTTGTGCATCTGGTTAGGATGTCTCCTGGATGCCTCCCTGGTGAGGTGTTCTGGGCACGTCCCACCGGGAGGAGGCCCAGGGGAAGACCCAGGACACGCTGGAGGGACTATGTCTCTCGGCTGGCCTGCGAACGCCTTGGGATTCCCCCAGAGAAGCTGGCCCAAGTGGCTGGGGAGAGGGACGTCTGGGCCTCCTTTATAAAGCTGCTACCCCCGCGATATTGCTAAAGTGTTCCTTTGGCAATAGTCCAATTGCTAAAGTGTTACTTTTATATTACTTTTGGGTGTGTATCCACCAATTTAGATGTTAAACTTTCATAAAAGCTGTCTTAATGCAAGAAACAAAACCCTTAGACACATGAAATAGCAAGTAACTTTAAAAAACTAAAATGGTTTTGTTAACTTTTCACATTAAGCTGGATTAACAGCTAGTAAGATACCTTTGATTAAATTGGTATACTAATGTTTAAACCAGGGGTGTCAAAGCTACGGCCCGCGGGCCGAATTCGGCCCGCCGAACGATTTAGTCCGGTCCGATGGCCAAATGCATTATCATTATTCAACGGCTGTATCTCCTCGCTGCATCGAGCGATCTGCACCAGATTTTTTGTGAGTTGTGGGGGAGCGCTGCCGAACACGTTCGTGTGAATCGCCCAGTGGACGGGCGGGCAAAATGCGTGACAGCATCTGCGGTGGCGGGCGGGCGGCGGTGCGCAAATCCCAGCGGTGGCCAATAGGCCAGAGCGGCGCTTTGCTGCGAGGGCCGCTCATCACCGCTTGCGGTTTTAATTATTAGGCCCGAGCAGCGAAGCGCTGCGAAGGCCTATTGTTTCTGTGTTGTTTCTTATTATTATTATTATTATTATTATTATTATTTTTATTCTGCCCCCCTAAAGAGGGGCCTTTTTGGGGGCTTTATCATATTCAAAAACTCACCAAACTTTGCAGATGCATGGTGACTGTTTAAAAATTTTGTATTTTAAGGTCGTCACAAAAATCTAAAGAAAAATGCCTCAACGGCGCCACCTAGAAATTTTCAAAGGACCCTTTGCTATTCACTTACTTCATCGTAGAGTAATGAAATTTTGTACAGTTGTAGATCTAAGCAAGACGCTCAGAATTTACAATTAACGTCATAGTGCAAATATCACAGGAAGTCGGCCATTTTAGATTGAAGGTCGTAATTTTACCTCATTTTTGACGTTTACAGCATTGGTATTTGATCGAACTCGTCCTAGGGATTTCGAGCGAGCGGCTTGAAACTCGGTCAGTCTGATCATAAGGCATGGCCAATTAAAAGTTATCAAAACGGTGAGTTTTTGAGCATGTTGAAGGGGCGTTAGCAGGGGTCAAAGTTCACCTACTCGCCACAAAACATAAAACTGTTATATCTCCTACACAGAAACACACAGAGGCACCAAACTTTCTGTGATTGATCATCATCGGGTCTTCTACAATATCCAATGGTCAAATGATGACCTTGCTTAGGCCACGCCCCCTGACAACAGGAAGTGTCATGTTTTGTTGTAAGCGGTCGCTATGTTACCCCTTTAAGCTAATCAACATGAAACTGTATCCACAGACAGAACACATGTTGATGTGTTGTGGATTTCAGGCCCAACTGGATTCGATGGAGCAGGGGGGCGTGGCGGCGTGGCATATTCACCTCAAACGCTGCTGTCATACGTTTGGCTCTGAATTCATCGTAGAGTAATGAAATTTTGTACAGTTGTAGATCTAAGCAAGACGCTCAGAATTTACAATTAACGTCATAGTGCAAATATCACAGGAAGTCGGCCATTTTAGATTGAAGGTCGTAATTTTACCTCATTTTTGACGTTTACAGCATTGGTATTTGATCGAACTCGTCCTAGGGATTTCGAGCGAGCGGCTTGAAACTCGGTCAGTCTGATCATAAGGCATGGCCAATTAAAAGTTATCAAAACAGTGAGTTTTTGAGCATGTTGAAGGGGCGTTAGCAGGGGTCAAAGTTCACCTACTCGCCACAAAACAGAAAACTGTTATATCTCCTACACAGAAACACACAGAGGCACCAAACTTTCTGTGATTGATCATCATCGGGTCTTCTACAGTATCCAATGGTCAAATGATGACATCACTTAGGCCACGCCCCCTGACAACAGGAAAAACTGTTTATCTCCTACACAGAAACACACAGAGGCACCAAACTTTCTGTGATTGATCATCATCGGGTCTTCTACAATATCCAATAGTCAAATGATGACATCACTTAGGCCACGCCCCCTGACAACAGGAAAAACTGTTATATCTCCTACACAGAAACACACAGAGGCACCAAACTTTCTGTGATTGATCATCATCGGGTCTTCTACAATATCCAATAGTCAAATGATGACATCACTTAGGCCACGCCCCCTGACAACAGGAAAAACTGCTATATCTCCTACACAGAAACACACAGAGGCACCAAACTTTCTGTGATTGATCATCATCGGGTCTTCTACAATATCCAATAGTCAAATGGTGACATCACTTAGGCCACGCCCCCTGACAACAGGAAAAACTGTTATATCTCCTACACAGAAACACACAGAGGCACCAAACTTTCTGTGATTGATCATCATCGGGTCTTCTACAATATCCAATGGACAAATGATGACATCACTTAGGCCACGCCCCCTAACAACAGGAAAAACTGCTATATCTCCTACACAGAAACACACAGAGGCACCAAACTTTCTGTGATTGATCATCATCGGGTCTTCTACAATATCCAATGGTCAAATGATGACATCACTTAGGCCACGCCCCCTGACAACAGGAAGTGTCATGTTTTATTGTTAGCAGTCGCTATGTTACCCCTCTGAGCTAATCAACATGAAACTGTGTCTACAGACATGTTGCTGTGTTGTGGATCCCAGGCCCAACTGGATTCCATGTAGCAGTGCGGCATGGTGGCGTGGCGAAGTCACCTGAAACGCCGCTGCCATATGTCCAGACTTCCATAGGGTATTGACAAATTTATTAAAAAGTAACTTAAAATTACCTTAAAAGGACAACATTTTTAAAAGTCAAAAGGCTTACTTGATGCTTTGAGAACATCTCTTCTATTCGGCTACAAAATCAACTGGATTCGATGGAGCATGGCGGCGTAGTGGCGTGGCAAAGTCACCTGAAACGCCGCTGCCATATGTCCAGACTTCCATAGGATATTGATAAATTTAATAAAAAGTAACTTAAAATTACCTTAAAAGGACAACATTTTTAAAAGTCAAAAGGCTTATTTAATGCTTTGAGAACATCTCTTCTATTCGGCTACAAAACCAACCAAAACAGGATGATCTTTTAAGCTATAAGACCATTTTTAAGATGTCAATACATAGATTTTAAGCTGGTGGGTCGCCACTGCCTCCGGTGGCCAAATGCATCGCTGCATCAACTGATCTGCACCAGTTTAATCTCGTCATGGCAAAATTATTTTTTCTCTTCATGTGTGGCCCTAATACTCCATCGTAAGAACACCGCTGTCGTTACCGCGGGTCCTGGGGGAAAAAAAAAACGCTGCTCCTGGGGGGAATTTTTGATTATGCTCACGCATAGATGTGTAAAACTTCACATTGCAATTCAGACAGGCGCAGACTGAACCGTGCAGTTCATTTTAAAGAGGCAGTTTTGGCGCATATTCCGATAGAAACGGGCTGCGGGGAGCCTAAGTGTGTTTTCGTGGGCGTGTTTACCCGCTGCAGGTAACCGCTGTGAAACAATCAGAAAGATTTCCCTGATTAATAACATCTTTATGGCGCTCATCTTTATTGTTACTATGTGCTGCTTCTCTCTCTCTCTCGCTCGCTCGCTCGTCATCGGATAAAAATCAAACTGCTTCGTGTTTGTATTTGAAATTGTGCGTCAGACTCAGATTTAGAAGTGTTGTTACGACGTTTGAGTTGTAACTGCAACCGTTTTATATATATATATATATATATATATATATATATATATATATATATATATATATGGTAACTTTACTGAATTTGCAGCTTAAGAAGATTGGGTTTGACAGACAACACCAACTGTCCCCTCAATCCAGTGCACACAATACCACAACAGACCTCATCACGCTCTACAGTACATCAAGAAAACTAAATCAACTAAAACAAGTTCACGAGTGCACATGAAATGAAGTTAATCCATATTTGTGTGTCAGGGTGTCTAAGCATTCTCCAGAATTTGACATCTCAGCAGAGCCTGTAATAATTATAGAAAGTAACATTATAGTTGTTCTGCCTTTTGTTAAGACAGCAAGGAATTCATGTTGTGAATACATTACATAAATAAGATAATAATTCTTAGTCAGAGGAAATCCAAGGCAAAAACAGTTAGAAAAGTTTTGGGTTCATATTTAATCAGAGTGAGACATCACAACTTTGTTAGATCTCTATGTGAATTACGTGAGATAGTGAGTGCTCTCACCTTAAAAAAAGATCTTTGACGTATTTTGCTCCGGTTAAAAGCTGCTTTTCAGCGATGAAGCTAGGGAAACTGCTAATGTTGAAGTTGAATTTGTTCTACACGCTTCTGCCTTGGAAAAATATTCGTCTTTTTACAAAAAGAATGTTTAAAGCCAGATTTGGGAACAAAGGTTATTCAGAGAATGCAAGAAAAGGAAGCTTTTGTGGGGAACTTTTGTCCTAGCTGTCTAGCTGCATATGGCCCCAGGACAGCACAATAGTTTTCTTGAAGTTTAATTTTGGAGAAGTAGAAACAAGTATTAATTTCAAAAGGTAGGTAAAAAAGGAAAAAAGTTTTTACAAAATCTTAAAATGTTGGATAGTCGTTATTTCCATCTTGCTGTGAAAATTGGTGAAATATTATCATTTTTAATGCTTAGATATAAAATCGCAAGGCCATTACTAAAATTGCCTTTTGTTGAAAATGTTTTTTGGCATGCCATACTTTATATTTATAGGTAGCCTAGATGTGCATAATAAAAGAGTGGAACTAAAACCTGGTCTAAAATTATTATGGAGCTTTAACTTGCTAAGAGTAATACCGTTAGATGATTATATCTTTAAAATGAGATAACTGTCTCAAAAAATGTGATAGTTTATTTGGTCTGAAGAGATGATGCAATTCAATGTTATTTATATAGCGACAATTCATGAAATATGTCATCTCAAGGCACTTTACAACGTCAAAATCATTCAGATTGTACAGATTGGGTCAGATTATACACATTGGTCAAAAAATTCCTATATAAGGGAACCAGTTCATTGCATCAAAGTCTTGACAAGTAGCATTCTCTCTTGAAGAAGCGTAGAGCCACAGGGAGAGTCGTCTGCATTGTCCATGGCTTTGCAGCAATCCTACCTACTGAGCAAGCATGAAGCGACAGCAGGAAAAAAAACTCCCCATTAACGGGAAGGAAAAACCTCCAGCAGAACCGGGCTCAGTATGAACGGTCATCTGCCTCGACAGACTGGGGGTTACAGAAGACAGAGCAGAGACACAACAAGACAGACAAAAAAGCACAGAAGTTCTACATTAGATGGTAGTAGCGGGTCATTCAAAATTGAAGAACAATAGACCCTGATGTCCTGCAGTAGCCTAAACCTATAGCAGCATAACTATAGAGGTAGCTCAGGGTAACATGAGCCACTCTAACTATAAGCTTTTTAAAAAAGGAAAGTCCCAAGGGCCAGCTTCTAGTGGAGAAGTTCAAGTATCTTGGGCTCTTGTTCACGAATGAGGGGAAGATGGAGCGGGAGATCGACAGGCGGATTGGTGCGGCGTCTGCTGTGAAGCGGGCGCTATACCGGTCCGTTGTGGTGAATCTGCACCAGATTTTTTGTGAGTCGTGGGGGAGCGCTGCCGAACACGTTCGTGTAAATCGCCCAGTGGACGGGCGGGCAAAATGCGTGACAGCATCTGCGGTGGCGGGCGGCCGGCGGTGCGCAAATCCCAGCGGTGGCCAAGGCCGGAGCGGCGCTTTGCTGCGAGGGCCGCTCATCACCGCTTGCGGTTTTAATTAGGCCCGAGCAGCGAAGCGCTGCGAAGGCCTATTGTTTCTGTGTTGTTTCTTATTATTTTTATTCTGCCCCCCTAAAGAGGGGCCTTTTTGGGGGCTTTATCATACTCAAAAACTCACCAAACTTTGCAGGTGCATGGTGACTGTTTAAAAATTTTGTATTTTAAGGTCGTCACAAAAATCAAAAGAAAAATGCCTCAACGGCGCCACCTAGCAATTTTCAAAGGACCCTTTGCTATTCACTTACTTCATCGTAGAGACATGTGATTTGGTACAGTGGTAGAGCTCACCAAGACGCTCAGAATTTACAATTAATGTCATAGTGCAAATATCACAGGAAGTCGGCCATTTTAGATTGAATGTCTGATTTTGACCCCATTTTTGACGTGTACAGCAGTGGTATTTGATCGAACTCCTCCTAGAGATTTTGAGCGAGCGGCTTGAAACTCGGTCAGTCTGATCATAAGGCATGGCCAATTAAAAGTTATCAAAACGGTGAGTTTTTGAGCTTGTTGAAGGGGCATTAGCAGGGGTCAAAGTTCACCTACTCGCCACAAAAAATAAAACTATTATATCTCCTATTCAGAAACACACAGAGGCACCAAACGTTCTGTGATTGATCATCATCGGGTCTTCTTTAATATCCAATGGTCAAATGATGACATCACTTAGGCCACGCCCCCTGACAACAGGAAGTGTCATGTTTTGCTGTAAACTGTCGCTATGTTACCCCTCTGAGCTAATCAACATGAAACTGTGTCCAGAGACAGAAGACATGTTGATGTGTTGTGGATTCCAGCCCCAAGTGGATTCGATGGAGCAGGAGAGCGTGGCGGCGTGGTGAAGTCACCTCAAACGCCGCTGCCATACGTTTGGCTCTGAATTCCACATTTTTGGGCCGAGCTGCTTAAAACTCACTTGGATGCATCCTTATCCACCCCCCAACAGGAATCCATAACAAACTTTGGTGGGCGTGAACTAATGCCTCAACGGCGCCACCTAGCAATTTTCAAAGGACCCTTTGCTATTCACTTACTTCATCGTAGAGACATGAGATTTGGTACAGTGGTAGAGCTCACCAAGACGCTCAGAATTTACAATTAATGTCATAGTGTAAATATCACAGGAAGTCGGCCATTTTAGATTGAAGGTCTGATTTTGACCCCATTTCTGACGTTTACAGCATTGGTATTTGATCGAACTCCTCCTAGAGATTTTGAGCGAGCGGCTTGAAACTCGGGCAGTCTGATCATAAGGCATGGCCAATTAAAAGTTATCAAAATGGTGAGTTTTTGAGCATGCTGAAGGGGCGTGAGCAGGGGTCAAAGTTCACCTACTCGCCATGAAAAACAAAACTGTTATATTTCATACACAAAAACTCACAAAGCCACCAAACTTTCAGTAGTTGATCACCACTAGGTCTCCTACAATATCCAAAGGGCAAATGATGACATTTCTTAGGCCACGCCCCCTGACAACAGGAAGTGTCATGTTTTATTGTTAACAGTCGCTATGTTACCCCTCTGAGCTAATCAACATGAAACTGTGTCCACAGACAGAAGACATGTTGCTGTGTTGTAGATTACAGGCCCAACTGGATTCCATGTAGCAGTGCGGCGTGGCGGTGTGGCGAAGTCACCTGAAACACCGCTGCCATATGTCCAGACTTCCATAGGATATTGACAAATTTAATAAAAAGTAACTTAAAATTACCTTAAAAGGACAACATTTTTAAAAGTCAAAAGGCTTATTTAATGCTTTGAGAACATCTCTTCTATTCGGCTACAAAATCAACCAAAACAGGATGATCTTTTAAGCTATAAGACCATTTTTAAGATGTCAATACATAGATTTTAAGATGGTGGGTCGCCACTGCCTCCGGTGGCCAAATGCATCGCTGCATCAACTGATCTACACCAGTTTAATCTCATCATGGCAAAATTATTTTTTCTCTTCATGTGTGGCCCTAATACTCCATCGTAAGAACACCGCTGTCGTTACCGCGGGTCCTGGGGGGAATTTTTTTAATAATGCTCACGCATAGATGTGTAATACTTCTCATTGCAATTCAGACAGGCGCAGACTGCACCGTGCAGTTCATTTTAAAGAGGCAGTTTTGGCGCATATTCCGATAGAAATGGGCTGCGGGGAGCCTAAGTGTGTTGTCGTGGGCGTGTTTACCCGCTGCAGGTAACCGCTGTGAAACAATCAGAAAGATTTCCTTGATTAATAACATCTTTATGGAGCGCTGGACTTATTGTTACTATGTGCTGCTTTACCAGTTCTCTCTCTCTCGCTCGCTCGCTCGCTCGTCATCGGACAAAAATCAAACTGCTTCGTGTTTGTATTTGAAATTTTGCGTCAGACTCAGATTTAGAAGTGTTGTTACGACGTTTGAGCTGTAACTGCAACTGTTATATATATCTTGTAACTTTACTGAATTTTCAGCTTAAGAAGATTGGGTTTGACAGACAACACCAAGACAGGACAGCACAATAGTTTTCTTGAAGTATAATTTTGGAGAAGTAGAAACAAGTATTAATTTCAAAAGGTAGGTAAAAGAGGAAAAAGGTTTTTACAAAATCTTAAAATGTTGGATAGTTGTTATTTCCATCTTGCTGTGAAAATTGGTGAAATATTATCATTTTTAATGCTCAGATATAAAATTGCAAGGTAATTACTAAAATTGCCGTTTCTTGAAAATATTTTTTGGCATGCCATACTTTATATTTATAGGTAGCCTAGATGTGCATAATAAAAGAGTGGAACTAAAAGCTGGTCTAAAATTTTTATGGAGCTTTAACTTGCTAAGAGTAATAACGTTAGATGATTATATCTTTAAAATGAGATAACGGTCTCATAAAATGTGATAGTTTACTTGGTCTAAAGAGATGATTCAATTCAATGTTATTTATATAGCGCCAATTCATGAAATATATCATCTCAAGGCACTTTACAAAGTCAAAATCAATCAGATTATACAGATTGGGTCAGATTATACACATTGGTCAAAAAAATTCCTATACAAGGGAACCAGTTCATTGCATCAAAGTCTTGACAAGTAGCATTCTCTCTTGAAGAAGCGTAGAGCCACAGGGAGAGTCATCTACATTCTCCATGGCTTTGCAGCAATCCTACCTACTTAACAAGCATGAAGCAACAGCGGGAAAAAAACTCCCCATTAACGTGATAGAAAAACCTCCAGCAGAACCAGGCTCAGTATGAACGGTCATCTGCCTCGACAGACTGGGGGTTACAGAAGACAGAGCAGAGACACAACAAGAGAGACAAAAAAGCACAGAAGTTCTACATTAGATGGTAGTAGCGGGTGATCTGTCTTCCCTGGATGATGCCACAGCTAACAGAAAGCCGGACCAGGTGTACCTACTATGAAGAAAAAACAAAAATCAAAAAGTTAAAAGCTGAAATGACAACAGTCATTCAAAATTGAAGAACAATAGATCCTGATGTCCTGCAGTAGCCTAAACGTATAGCAGCATAACTATAGAGGTAGCTCAGGGTAACATGAGCCACTCTAACTATAAGCTTTTTAAAAAAGGAAAGTCCAAAGAGCCAGCTTCTAGTGGAGAAGATCAAGTATCTTGGGGTCTTGTTCATGAATGAGGGGAAGATGGAGCAGGAGATCGACAGGCGGATTGGTGCAGCATCTGCTGTGAAGCGGGCGCTGTACCGGTTCGTTGTGGTGAAGAGAGAGCTGAGCCAAAAGGCGAAGCTCTCGATTTACCGGTCGATCTACGTTCCTACCTTCATCTATGGTCACGAGCTTTGGGTCGTGACCGAAAGAACGAGATCCTGGATACAAGATCCCGAAATGAGTTTTCTCCATAGTGTGTGTGAGCTCTCCCTTAGAGATAAGGTGAGGAGCTCAGTCATCCGGGGAGGACTCAGAGTAGAGCCACTGCTTCTTCACGCCCAGAGGAGCCAGTTGAGGTGGCTCGGGCATCTGGTCAGGATGCCTCCTGGACGCCTCCCTGGTGAGGTGTTCCGGGCACGTCCCACCGGGAGGAGGCCCAGGGGAAGCCCCAGGACACGCTGGAGGGACTATGTCTCTCGGCTGGCCTGGGAACGCCTTGGGGTTCCTCCTGAGGAGCTGGCCCAAGTGGCTGGGGAGAGGGACGTCTGGGCCTCCTTTATAAAGCTGCTACCCCCGCGATATTGCTAAAGTGTTCCTTTGGCAATAGTCCAATTGCTAAAGTGTTACTTTAACATTACTTTTGGGTGTGTATCCACCAATTTAGATGTTAAACTTTCATAAAAGCTGTCTTAATGCAAGAAACAAAACCCTTAGACACATGAAATAGCAAGTAACTTTAAAAAACTAAAATGGTTTTGTTAACTTTTCACATTAAACTGGATTAACAGCTAGTAAGATACCTTTGATTAAATTGGTATACTAATGTTTAAACCAGGGGTGTCAAAGCTACGGCCCGCGGGCCGAATTTGGCCCGCCGAACGATTTAGTCCGGTCCGGTGGCCAAATGCATTATCATTATTCAACGGCTGTATCTCCTCGCTGCATCGAGCGATCTGCACCAGATTTTTTGTGAGTCGTGGGGGAGCGCTGCCGAACACGTTCGTGTGAATCGCCCAGTGGACGGGCGGGCAAAATGCGTGACAGCATCTGCGGTGGCGGGCGGCCAGCGCCGCGCAAATCCTAGCTGTGGCCAATAGGCCAGAGCGGCGCTTTGCTGCGAGGGCCGCTCATCACCGCTTGCGGTTTTAATTATTATTATTTTTATTCTGCCCCCCTAAAGAGGGGCCTTTTTGGGGGCTTTATCATATTCAAAAACTCACCAAACTTTGCAGATGCATGGTGACTGTTTAAAAATTTTGTATTTTAAGGTCGTCACAAAAATCTAAAGAAAAATGCCTCAACGGCGCCACCTAGAAATTTTCAAAGGACCCTTTGCTATTCACTTACTTCATCGTAGATTAATGAAATTTTGTACAGTTGTAGATCTAAGCAAGACGCTCAGAATTTACAATAAACGTCATAGTGCAAATATCACAGGAAGTCGGCCATTTTAGATTGAAGGTCGTAATTTTACCTCATTTTTGACGTTTACAGCATTGGTATTTGATCGAACTCGTCCTAGGGATTTCGAGCGAGCGGCTTGAAACTCGGTCAGTCTGATCATCAGGCATGGCCAATTAAAAGTTATCAAAATGGTGAGTTTTTGAGCATGTTGAAGGGGCGTTAGCAGGGGTCAAAGTTCACCTACTCGCCACAAAACAGAAAACTGTTATATCTCCTACACAGAAACACACAGAGGCACCAAACTTTCTGTAATTGATCATCATCGGGTCTTTTACAATATCCAATGGTCAAATGATGACATCACTTAGGCCACGCCCCCTGACAATAGGAAAAACTGTTATATCTCCTACACAGAAACACACAGAGGCACCAAACTTTCTGTGATTGATCATCATCGGGTCTTCTACAATATCCAATGGTCAAATGATGACATCACTTAGGCCACGCCCCCTGACAAGAGGAAAAACTGCTATATCTCCTAGACAGAAACACACAGAGGCACCAAACTTTCTGTGATTGATCATCATCGGGTCTTCTACAATATCCAATGATCAAATGATGACATCACTTAGGCCACGCCCCCTGACAACAGGAAGTGTCATGTTTTATTGTTAGCAGTCGCTATGTTACCCCTCTAAGCTAATCAACATGAAACTGTGTCCACAGACATGTTGCTGTGTTGTGGATTCCAAGCCCAACTGGATTCCATGTAGCAGTGCGGCGTGGTGGCGTGGCGAATTCACCTGAAACGCCGATGCCATATGTCCAGACTTCCATAGGATATTGACAAATTTAATAAAAAGTAACTTAAAATTACCTTAAAAGGACAACATTTTTAAAAGTCAAAGGGCTTATTTAATGCTTTGAGAATATCTCTTCTATTCGGCTACACAATCAACCAAAACAGGATGATCTTTTAAGCTATAAGACCATTTTTAAGATGTCAATACATAGATTTTAAGCTGGTGGGTCGCCACTGCCTCCGGTGGCCAAATGCATCGCTGCATCAACTGATCTGCACCAGATTTTTTGCGAGTCGTGGGGGAGCGCTGCTCAATGCCTTCGTGTGTATTGCCCGGTGGACAGGGGGGAAAATGCGTGACAGCTTCTGCCGTGGCTGGTGGCTGGCGGCTGGCGGTGCGCGAACCCCTGCGGTGGCCAATAGGCCGGAGCTGAGCACAATAAAGATTTCAAAAGAATTGTAAAATATTTTTCTGGAGATTGACTCAAAGCAAAACAATGTTTATAATTATTTGTAAACATTTGTATACTGTATGTTTATCTTGTTTTAAAGTATTTTATATTTACAATAAAATGCATAATTTATTTTTTAGACTAGTTCCATATGTAAGGTTGCAAGAAATCTTTTAACTATACTGAATTTGCAGCTTAAGAAGATTGGGTTTGACAGACAACACCAACTGTCCCCTCAATCCAGTGCACACAATACCCCAACAGACCTCATCACGCTCTACAGTACATCAAGAAAACCAAATCAACTAAAACAAGTTCACGAGTGCACATGAAATGAAGTTAATCCATATTTGTGTGTCAGGGTGTCTAAGCACTCTCCAGAATTTGACATCTCAGCAGAGCCTGTAATAATTATAGAAAGTAACGTTATAGTTGTTCTGCCTTTTGTTAAGACAGCAAGGAATTCATGTCGTGAATACATTACATTAATAAGATATAAATAAATTCTTAGTCAGATGAAATCCAAGGCAAAAACAGTTAGAAAAGTTTTGGGTTTTATTTAACATATTTAATCAGAGTGAGACATCACAACTTTGTTAGATCTCTGTGTGAATTACGTGAGATAGTGAGTGCTCTCACCTTAAAAAAAAGATCTTTGACGTATTTTGCTGCGGTTAAAAGCTGCTTTTCAGCTATGAAGCTAGGGAAACTGCTAATGTGTTGAAGTTGAATTTGTTCTACACGCTTCTATCTTGGAAAAATATTTGTCTTTTTACAAAAACAATGTTTAAAGCCAGATTTGGGAACAAAGGTTATTCAGACAACGCAAGAAAAGGAAGCTTTGTGTGGGGAACTTTTGTCCTGTCTAGCTGCATATGGCCCCAGGACAGCACAATAGTTTTCTTGAAGTATAATTTTGGAGAAGTAGAAACAAGTATTGATTTCAAAAGGTAGGTAAAAAAGGAAAAAAGTTTTTACAAAATCTTAAAATGTTAGATAGTCGTTATTTCCATCTTGCTGTGAAAATTGGTGGTCTAAAAAAATAAGCTGGTCTAAAATTTTTATGGAGCTTTAACTTGCTAAGAGTAATAACGTTAGATGATTATATCTTTAAAATGAGATAACTGTCTCATAAAATGTGATAGTTTACTTGGTCTAAAGAGATGATTCAATTCAATGTTATTTATATAGCGCCAATTCATGAAATATGTCATCTCAAGGCACTTTACAAAGTCAAAATCAATCAGATTATACAGATTGGGTCAGATTATACACATTGGTCAAAAAAATTCCCATATAAGGGAACAAGTTCATTGCATCAAAGTCTTGACAAGTAGCATTCTCTCTTAAAGAAGCGTAGAGCCACAGGGAGAGTCGTCTGCATTGTACATGGCTTTGCAGCAATCCTACCTACTGAGCAAGCATGAAGCAACAGCGGGAAAAAAACTCCCCATTAACGGGAAGGAAAAACCTCCAGCAGAACCGGGCTCAGTATGAACGGTCATCTGCCTCGACAGACTGGGGGTTACAGAAGACAGAGCAGAGACAGAACAAGACAGACAAAAAAGCACAGAAGTTCTACATTAGATGGTAGTAGCGGGTGATCTGTCTTCCCTGGATGATGCCACAGCTAACAGAACGCCAGACCAGGTGTACTTACTATGAAGAAAAAAGAAAAATCAAAAAGTTAAAAGCTGAAATTACAACAGTCATTCAAAATTGAAGAACAATAGACCCTGATGTCCTGCAGTAGCCTAAACCTATAGCAGCATAACTATAGAGGTAGCTCAGGGTAACATGAGCCACTCTAACTATAAGCTTTTAAAAAAAGGAAAGTCCAAAGAGCCAGCTTCTAGCGGAGAAGTTCAAGTATCTTGGGGTCTTGCTCACGAATGAGGGGAAGATGGAGCGGGAGATCGACAGGCGGATTGGTGCGGCGTCTGCTGTGAAGCGGGCGCTGTACCGGTCCGTGGTGGTGAAGAGAGAGCTGATCCAAAAGGCGAAGCTCTCGATTTACCGGTCGATCTACGTTCCTACCCTCATCTATGGTCACGAGCTTTGGGTCGTGACCGAAAGAACGAGATCCCGGATACAAGCGGCTGAAATGAGTTTTCTCCGTAGTGTGTCTGGGCTCTCCCTTAGAGATGGGGTGAGGAGCTCAGTCATCCGGGGAGGACTCAGAGTAGAGCCGCTGCTCCTCCACGTCGAGAGGAGCCAGTTGAAGAGGCTCGGGCATCTGGTCAGGATGCCTCCTGGACGCCTCCCTGGTTAGGTGTTCCGGGCACGTCCCACCGGGAGGAGGCCCAGGGGAAGACCCAGGACACGCTGGAGGGACTATGTCTCCAGGCTGGCCTGGGAACGCCTTGGGATTCCTCCTGAGGAGCTGGCCCAAGTGGCTGGGGAGAGGGACGTCTGGGCCTCCTTTATAAAGCTGCTACCCCCGCGATATTGATAAAGTGTTCCTTTAGCAATAGTCCAATTGCTAAAGTGTTACTTTTACATTACTTTTGGGTGTGTATCCACCAATTTAGATGTTAAACTTTCATAACAGCTGTCTTAATGCAAGAAACAAAACCCTTAAACACATGAAATAGCAAGTAACTTTAAAAAACTAAAATGGTTTTGTTAACTTTTCACATTAAGCTGGATTAACAGCTAGTAAGATACCTTTGATTAAATTGGTATACTAATGTTTAAACCAGGGGTGTCAAAGCTGTGGCCCGCGAACGATTTAGTCCGGTCCGGTGGCCAAATGCATTATCATTATTCAACGGCTGTATCTCCTCGCTGCATCGAGCGATCTGCACCAGATTTTTTGTGAGTCGGGGGGAACGCTGCTGAACACGTTCGTGTGAATCGCCCAGTGGACGGGCGGGCAAAATGCGTGACAGCATCTGCGGTGGCGGGCGGCCGGTGGTGCGCAAATCCCAGCGGTGGCCAATAGGCCAGAGCGGCGCTTTGCTGCGAGGGCCGATCATCACCGCTTGCGGTTTTAATTATTAGGCCCGAGCAGCTAAGCGCTGCGAAGGCCTATTGTAACTGCAGATTTTATTATTATTATTATTATTATTATTATTATTATTATTTATTCTTTGGACTTTTGAAATGGCTTTTTGGAGGCCTAAACATGCATGAAAACTCACCAAACTTTGCCCAAAATTGTCCCCCGTGAGAAATCGCATGATTTTAGTGTAATTGAAAGCGGACGTGGCAAACCCGCTCAACAGCGCCAACTAGAGTGAGTTGGGCCAAACCGTAACACGTAGAAAGCTGAAATTTTTCACCTAGGTAGCTTTTTTAAAGTTATGAAAAAAAGTCTATTGTGGGTATGCTCTAAAACCCACAGGAAGCCTGCCATTTTGGGTCAAAGGGTAAAATATTGACGGTTTTTGCCTCAAACTTTAACGAACTAGTCCTAGGCATTTTAAGCTATCACTTTCAAATTTTTTCAGCGTGGAGATGAGACCTTGAGGGTTAAAAGTTATCAAAGGTTTTATGAAATATGCATATTTGCCTGAGCTGTCACATTGCAAAAATCAGGTTTGTGGAAAACCATTAAAAACGCATTAAATCAGTAAGCCCCAAGCCATGCTTTGTCTGAGAATTATGAAACTTGGTAAGCAGATGTAACTTCTCAGTCCCTACAAAAAAGTCTCTTGGACCAATTGTGTAAACCCTAAAGAAAGTCAATTAATTTTCATCAAAGATGTCATTTTGTCATAAAAACGGGTATTATTTTTGACCACAAGATGGCAGCATAATACTTTGAACCTCTGATTTACCCATGTCTATTCTTAATCACTCTTACTTTTATTTATCGACTCTTTAGCTTTCTTATCAGCCATTTAATTACCTTTCACTCCTATATGTGCAGGAACCCAAAGAAACACAGCTGATAACCCCATCATCTGAATATGATATAATATTTGTTGAATTACTAATAAGATATCTGGACGGCTTTCTGAATGATTTCTTTTTAAACTGATCAATGATGAACTTGAATCTGAACATATGCCAGCTCTTAATGGTCTCACTTCCTCAATCCATTCTACAGCAACTAATAATGCAATCATTTCTGCCGTATAAACAGATATTCCTTCATTTAATTTCTTCCCTATGTGCAGTTTAAACTCTGGAATTATTACACCTACTCCAGTTTTTCCTAATTGATTTTTTTGATTCATCCGTATACATTTTTACATAATTATAAAACTGTTCTATATATTCCTCCACTATTAAAGAATTACATATATACATTTTATCTCTATTTTTCTTTTCCAATATTGTTAAATCTACTATTGTTTCAGGTAAAATCCATGGTGGTGTTATTGATAATGGTACTGTTGGACTAATATTTCAATGATTTAATCCTAATTCTGTTGCTTTCTGAATAATTGTCCAACCAAATGACTTATTATGAACCTTCTTTTTCACTGCAAGAATGTAAAGTTACCTTTGTAGGATGGACTTGTTCGTGTCCTTGCAAATTAACCCAGTAATTTAATGACAGTTGTATTCTTCTCAGTCCTAACGGCATTTCACCCACTTCCACCTGTAAAGCTGATGTTGAAGTTGTCCTTATTGCTCCTGTTATTAAGCGCAACGCTTGATATTGTATGATATCCAATTTTTTAACTGTCTCCGATGCTGATCCATACACTATACTTCCATAATCAATTAGATTTATATAAACTAATCTTATAGCTTTCCTATCTGATCATTCATACCCAATTAAACATCTCAATATATTAAGTATCTTTTTACATTTTTCAAAAACCTTATCTATGTGCACTTCCCAGGATAGTTTTTCATCAAACCATACTCCTAAGAATTTAAATTGCTTTACTCTCTCTAGATCTTTGTTCTGCCCTGAATATGTTTAATATGTTTAAAAGACATTTAAAAACTACTTTGAAATGTTAATATACCGTTCTCTGTTTTAAATGAATTTGCGGTGCTTTTATGTTGAAAATCTTCCGAACCGGAAGTAGGAAGTAAAGACGCAAACAAGAGGAAGAGAGCGTGTGTGTATCGTCTCAGGGCAGCAACAATGCAGTTAATCTCTCCGAAAGCAATGGTTGTAAGTGTTGCTCATTGTTTACAGATTCGATAAGATATGTTAATATCTTTTATGGTTATTTTGTGTATAAAAGCAACAGTAAAATGTCGTGGTCTGTGTGACAGCAGAGTGTGTGTGTTTACTTGCTAATTTGCCGCTTTTCTAGCCGGCTGTGAAAATACCTGTTGAGTTAATATTAAGCAGCTGATACTTTGATACGTTAATACTGATATTTACATGGCTGTTTATTAAGCCATTTTTTTTGTATCTTTCTTTTCTAGTTTTACACTGGATTCAAATCAGTCAGAAATGCTGACTAAATGTGTAAGAAGATAATAAAGGAGCAAGCCGCTCACTTCCTGGCTCTTGAATAAGGAGTTTGGCTGGCTGTTTATCTGTGTTCACGCAAGAGCAAAACACATAGAGAGAACAGTACAATCTTGATTATATAACTTTAGTTGAACTTCTTGATTTCTTTTCTGAGTAAAAAGCAATACTTTTGTTTTATCTACCGAAAATTTAAAACTCCATTTGTAAGACCATTGTTCAATCTTATGAATTGCTTTTTGGACTTTCCCTACAATAAATTTAACATTCCTTCTACGTTTCCAAATAGCTCCGTCATCAGCAAACAATGAACAACCCAATTCATTTTCTATTTCTTTAAGTGCATCATTTATCATAACTGAAAATTATAAAGGACTGATAATACTGCCTTGTGTGGTTCTTTTTAATTTCTCCCTGAAAGACTCTTACCAACTCTCACCTGTATTATCCATTCTGGCCTCTGGAAATAAAGTTAAAAATCTTGGTGTTGTCTTCGACCAAGACATGTCATTTAAATCCCATATTAAACAGGTTTCCAGAGTTTCCTTTTTTTCACCTCAGGAATATCGCCAAAATTAGAAACATTCTGTCCAGGGGTGATGCTGAAAAACTAGTCCATGCATTTGTTACTTCAAGGCTGGACTATTGTAATTCTTTACTATCAGGAAGTCCACAAAATGCAGTTCGAAGTCTTCAGCTGATCCAAAATGCTGAAGCAAGAGTTCTGATGAAAATCAACAAGAGGGATCATATTTCTCCAATTTTAGCTTCCCTTCATTGGGTTCCTGTTAAATCAAGAATAGAATTTAAGCTTATAGTTAGAGTGGCTCATGTTACCCTGAGCTACATCTGTAGTTATGCTGCTATAGGCTTAGGCTGCTGGAGGACATCAGGGCCTATTTCTCTCACTCTACTGATTTCTACTGTTCTCCAGTCTACTGTTCTCCAGTTTTGCATTGCATTACATTGAAATGACTGTTGTCATTTCAGCTTGTAACTTTTTGTTCTCTCTCTTTTTTCTTCATAGTAGGTACACCTAGTCTGACGTTCTGTTAACTGTGACATCATCCAGGGAAGACAGATCACCACTATTACCATCTAATGTATAACAGATCACTGGATCAATGTGTGCTTCTGTGCTTTTTTGTCTGTCTTGTTGTGTCTCTGCTCTGTCTTCTGTAACCCCCAGTCGGTCGAGGCAGATGACCGTTCATACTGAGCCCGGTTCTGCTGGAGGTTTTTCCTTCCTGCTAATGGGTGGTTTTTCTTTCCACTGACGCTTCATGCTTGCTCAGTATGAGGGATTGCTACAAAGCCATGGACAATGCAGACGACTCTCCCTGTAGGTCTACGCTTCTCCAGGAGTGAAAGCTGCTTGTTGGGACTTTGATGCAATCAACTGGTTTCCTTATATAGGAAATTTTTGACCAATCTGTATAATATGATTGATTTTGACTTTGTAAAGTGCCTCGAGATGACATGTTTATGAATTGGCGTTATATAAATAAAATTGAATTGAATTGAATTGTTAAAAAGTTCTCTACCCAATGATAAATTCTTCCACAAATTCACATTTTCCTCAATTTGATCAATAATCCCTCTTTCCACATCATATCATAAGCCTTTTCTATATCTAAGAACACTGCCAAAACACTTTCTTTATTAACTTTTGCTGTTAGTACCTCATGTTGTAAACACACAATTGGATCCATAGTATTCCTTCCTCTTCTGAAACCGCTTTGATAATTTGATAAGTACCCTTTTGATTCAACAAAATAAATTAATCTTTCAATTACCATTTTCTCCATAATTTTACTTAAACATGATGTTAAAGCAATAGGTCTATAATTTTCTGGTTTTGAGCTATCTTTACCCGTTTTTGGAATTGGAACCACAATAGCCTCATTCCAACTTCTAGGTCATTTCCCATTTTCTATTATAAATATCTAATAATATTAATTTTGAGTATTCACTTAGCTTATTTATCATTATATACCATATTTGATCACTCCCTGGGGTTGACATCTTAACTTTCCTCATGGCTCGTCTTAACTCCGCTATAGAAAAATCGATTTTAATAATACTATTTCCTTCTTCTCTGTTTATTCAGTTTATGTCCTTTTTCCAATAATGTTATAGCTCTATCTGTTTTCTACTCTTCACTAATATTATTGGAACTATGTATTTGTACAAATGTTTATGACAACATTGTTGCTTTTTCTTCATTAATACCTGCCGTTGTTCTATCACTAACTAAAACTGGATAACTATAATCCCTTTTAATACCATTCATTCATTTAATCATTTTCCATACTTTCCCTATATCTGTTTCTCTTCCTAATGAATTACAATAATTTCTCCAATATTCTCTTTTTGTATTTCTTATAACTCTTTTGACTATAGCTTGCATCTTCTTGTATTCAATTAAATTTTGAAAATTCTGATTTCCTTATAGAATTTTAAAAGCTTTATTTCGGGATTTAATAGCCTGGTCACATTCTATTGTCCACCATGGAATTATCTTCTTTTTATGTATCCCTCCTTTCTTTGGAACTGACTGTTGAACAGCTTCTATGATTGAACTACAAAAGATTTTGTTTAATGAATCAATACCAAGATTCATGTCAATTTCCTTAATTTTATCTTCACTTATTTCCTTATATTTCTCCCAATCTGCTCTACTAAATTACCAGTTACATAATCTTTCACACACTCCATATGTTGCCCTATGTTCCCCACCACAATTACAGCATTTATCCTGAACATGTTCACCATATTCTTGTATTTTGTGGTCCCCTCCACATTTTAAACAGCTCTGTTTGCCCCTGCACACTGCAGCAAATGTGACCATACCTCTGACACTTGAAACACCGAAGTGGAGGTGGAACATAAGGCCTAACTGAATAACACAAGAAACCCACTTTGACTCTATCTGGAACTTCTGGAGTAGAAAATTCCAGAAGCACAGATAAGCTGTCAACTCGCTCATTATTAACTGTTTTCTGCAATCTCTTTATATCCTTGACTTTAACATGATTTTATGTTTTAATTTCTCTAGATCTTCATTAACTGGAATTCCATAAATAACTCCTCGGGATCCTTTCTTTTCTCCCAACACTCTTTTACTTTCCACTCTTTTATTTCCAATACTCTCAACACTCATTGCTTTCCTTTTTTGTTCTTCCAATTTACAAACATTTAACAAGCTTCCATCTCTCAGCGTTTTAGCCATTTCAACTTCCCCTATTTTCTTTTTTGTTTCCTTAGAAACTATTTTTGGGCTCAGAGCAATATTTTCATCTTCCTTTTTGAATTTTAATGTTATCTTCACCTCCTCTTTCATGATCTTTTCAAAGTCTTCAGCTGATCCAAAATGCTGCAGCAAGAGTTCTGATGAAAATCAACAAGCGGGATCATATTTCTCCAATTTTAGCTTCCCTTCATTGGCTTCCTGTAAAATCAAGAATAGAATTTAAAATTCTTCTAACGTATAAAGCCCTTAATAATCAAGCTCCATCATATATCAGAGCTCTGATTACCCTGTATGTTCCTAACAGAGCACTTCGCTTTCAGACTGCAGGTCTGCTGGTGGTTCCTAGAGTCTCTAAAAGTAGAATGGGAGGATCCTTTAGCTATCAGGCTCCTCTCCTGTGGAACCAACTCCCAGTTTTGGTCCGTGAAGCAGACACCCTGTCTACTTTTAAGACTAATCTTAAAACCTTCCTTTTTGACAAAGCTTATAACTAGAGTGGCTCATGTTACTCTGAGCTACCTTTATAGTTTTACTGCTATAGGCTTAGGCTACTGGAGGACTTTAGGATCTAATTTCTCACTCTATAGAGTTCTACTGTTCTTCAATTATGCATTACGTGTTGTCATTTCTGCTTTACCTTTCTGTTCTCTCTCTCGGTGGGCGGGCGAGGAAAATGCGTGACAGCTTCTGCGGTGGCTGGCGGCAGGCGGTGCGCGTACCCCAGCGGTGCTTGGCTGCGAGGGCCGCTCATCGCCGCTTGCGGCTTTAATTATTATTATTATTCTGCCCCCCTAAAGAGGGGCCTTTTTGGGGGCTTTATCATATTCAAAAACTCACCAAACTTTGCAGATGCATGGTGACTGTTTAAAAATTTTGTATTTTAAGGTCATCACAAAAATCAAAAGAAAAATGCCTCAACGGCGCCACCTAGAAATTTTCAAAGGACCCTTTGCTATTCACTTACTTCATCGTAGAGACATGAGATTTGGTACAGTGGTAGAGCTCACCAAGACGCTCAGAATTTACAATTAATGTCATAGTGCAAATATCACAGGAAGTCGGCCATTTTAGATTGAAGGTCTGATTTTGACCTGATTTTTGACGTTTACAGCATTGGTATTTGATCGAACTCCTCCTAGGGATTTTGAGCGAGCGGCTCTAAACTCGGTCAGTCTGATCATAAGGCATGGCCAATTAAAAGTTATCAAAACGGTGAGTTTTTGAGCATGCTGAAGGGGCGTTGGCAGGGGTCAAAGTTCACCTACTCGCCATGAAACACAAAACTGTTATATTTCATACACAAAAACTCACAGAGCCACCAAACTTTCAGTAGTTGATCACCACTAGGTCTTCTTTAATATCCAATGGTCAAATGATGACATTGCTTAGGCCACGCCCCCTGACAACAGGAAGTGTCATGTTTTGTTGTAAGCGGTCGCTATGTTACCCCTCTGAGCTAATCAACATGAAACTGTGTCAAGAGACAGAAGACATATTGGTGTGTTGTGGATTCCAGACATATTGGTGTGTTGTGGATTCCAGCCCCAAGTGGATTCCATGGAGCAGGGCGGCGTGGTGGCGTGGGGAAGTCACATCAAACCATATATTTTTAATCTTTTGACAGCATTATTTGCTCAAACCTGTCCACCAGGTGGCAGCAAGAGACCACAAATAAACCACAAACCAAGTTGTCTTGTTCAGTAAGGCAAGGCAAGGCAAATTTATTTATATAGCACAATTCAGTACAAAGACAATGCAAAGTGCTTTACATGATTAAAATATAGCAAAATAAAACAGAATAAAAGCAAGTAGGTAGGAATAAAATGTAGATAGAAAAAAGAACAAAAAAGTGGTGATTCAGTTAACTAGAACA
Organism: Fundulus heteroclitus; assembly: GCF_011125445.2. Lineage (NCBI taxonomy): Eukaryota > Metazoa > Chordata > Actinopteri > Cyprinodontiformes > Fundulidae > Fundulus > Fundulus heteroclitus. Next base: position 64,344 of record NW_023396988.1, read on the forward strand.
GTTGAAGGCAATCCTAAACAAATGTGTTTTTAATCTTGATTTAAAGGAACTCAGGCTTTACGCACCTTTACAATTTTCTGGAAGTTTGTTCCAGATCAGTGGAGCATAGGAACTAAATGCTGCTTCTCCTTGTTTAGTTCTGGTTCTAGGTATGCAGAGTAGGCTGGAGCCAGAAGACCTTAATGGTCTGGATGGTTAATACACTGATAACAAGTCTGATGTATTTAGGTGCTAAGCCATTCAGGGATTTATAGACGAACATAAGTTTTTAAAGTCTATTCTCTGATATACAGGGAGCCATGGAAGGACTTTAGAACTGGGGTGATGTGCTGTACTTTCTTAGTCTTAGTGAGGACGCGGGCAGGAGCGTTCTGGATCAGCTGCAGCTGTCTGATCCACTTTTTAGGCAGGCCTGTGAAAACACCGTTGCACCGTTGCAAATATAAACGCATGGATTAGTTTTTCCAGATCCTGCTGAGACATTAGTCCTTTAATCCTGGAAATGTTTTTCAGGTGATAGAAAGCTGACCTTGTAACTTTCTTTAGATGCTTTTGGAGGTTCAGGTCTGAGACCATTACTACTCCAAGATTTCGGGCCTGATCAGTGGTTCCTAGCTGAAGCGACTGAAGCTGTGTGTCAACTTTTGATCTCTCCTCTATTGGTCCAAATATTATTACTTCTGTTTCGTTTTTATTCAACTGAAGAAAATTTTGGCACATTTACCAGAGTCGTGGGGGAGCGCTGCCGAACACGTTCGTGTGAATCGCCCAGTGGACGGGCGGGCAAAATGCATGACAGCATCTGCGGTGGCGGCCGGCCGGCAGTGCGCAAATCCCAGCGGTGGCCAATAGGCCAGAGCGGCGCTTTGCTGCGAGGGCCGCTCATCACCGCTTGCGGTTTTAATTCATTCTCTTTCTTTTAAAAAACACATTTTTATTTTGGCCCTCTTCTTGTGTTAAACTTCTCCCTCCTTTTGGCAAAAATATCTGTTTATTTATTTTTTCTTTGTCATTAGTGGCCATGATAAGTTCAGTTTAATATTTTTTTATGTATCAAACTTTAATTTTGAGTATTTTCTTTATTGCCATAAAGACAAACCTAGAAGAGAACATATGATGGTCTTGGATAACAATTTGTCAACTTCCTGAAAGTTGTTAAAATCTAAAACCATTTCAGAAGTTTAATGACAGAACCTGAATCATCTGGCACAGTCTTCTGATATTTTATCCTCAGGACCAGCTAAAGGCTTTTAGTAAAAAACATATTAACAGTATTTTTTAAACACTGGTACACTTTTCAGACTTGTAAAACCACGTTTTACCTTAAAATTAAGTAAAACATTAACAACAGCTGGACAAACATGCAAACCCGTCATCACCTTACAGCGTAACCTTTCATAGTCACATTCGTGATCATTTAAGAAACTCCAAAGGTCGGAGCTTGCAAAATTCCCTCCATCATGTATATTCTAACAGCCTTGTAGGAGGAGTGCAGCGACAGATACAACAGGACAACAACACTAGTATTGGCTTCTGGGTAAATTGTCTTGGTGTCATGCAGAAACTGGATTTCAGGCTGGCAGGAAAAGCCAAGTGGAGGGATGGCAGAGGCTCCAGAGGTGAACATCGAGAGAGAGGGTGGACCATCCTCCTCTTCTATAAGACAAAACAATAGAAGAATACGACTGTTAGACATGGAAAAAATACCCCTGATGTATTGTACAAAGTAATTTTAAATTTATGGAAATTGACTAAAATGCAAAAACAGACCTTTAATGTCAATCAGCCAGTCACTCCTAAAGCAGACCAATTGGTTCTCCAGAACGCGCTGATTGCTGCCCTGAGCAGAATAGGCCACTGTGGCTCATGTCCCTGGCAGTGAGGGCTTTCTCCTCACACACGGACATGTCAGAAACAACCGCTGGGTTTTTCTGCAGCTCTTTCAGTAGCCCCAGAATCTTGAAGCCCTCTGCAAACCTAAGAGGCAAGGCAAGTTTATTTCTAAAGCACATCTAATGTACAAGACAATTTCTACAAAAACCTTAAAGCAAGGTACAGAGGACATTAAAAAAAGTACATATAAAAAAACAAACATGATTAACAAACAATTTATTAAAGGAACAATAAGCATTATTTTGACACAAGGTTGTGCTTTAGCACTGTCTGTAGACCAAAACAATTATGGGTGCTTTCAAAGGCTGCCTGCACCGCGGCGTGGTGACCACTCTGCATTTCTCAGCGTATTATTAGCATGGTGGACCGCCAGGCTAATATTAACTATAGACCTAAGAACAGGTGGGTCTTTAATCTGGATTTACATAAAAATGTTTTAGCTGAGTCTGGGAGTTTGTTCCAGACACGTGGAGCATAGAAGCTGAATGCAGCTTCTTTAGGTCTGCTTCTGACTATGGGAACCGATCCAGATTGCATCCAGATGACCTGAGAGGTCTTATGGATTTATGTTGGATCAGAAGGCCACTGATGGATCCTGGTCCTAAAACAATCAGAGCTTTATAGACCAGCAGCATAACTCAAAAGTCTGTCTTCTGACAGTGAGGGAGCCAATGGAAAGACCTCAGAACCAGACTGATGTGGTCCAAGGGTTTGTTTTTAGCTAGGGCTGAATGAGCTGCAGTTGTCTATTACAGGGGTTGGACAATGAAACTGAAACACCTCTTATTTTAGTGTGGTAGCTTTCATGGTCAAATTGGACCAGCCTGGTGGCCAATCTTCATTAATTGCACATTGAACCAATAAGAGCAGAGTGTAAAGGTCCAATTAGCAGGGTAAGAGCACAGTTTTGCTCAAAATATTGCACTGCACACAACATTATGGGTGACATACCAGAGTTCAAAAGAGGACAAATTGGATGCACATGGTCCTCCAGAATGGAGGACCATGTGCATCCAATGGTTCAAACTAGTGATGGGTCCGGCAACACCGATGCGTCGGCGCATGTGTCGAGCTCATAGAGCAAAACCCGTGTCGATGCGCGTATCGACACGGGAAAGTCACGTGACCGATACAGGAACTGTTTTGAACTGACTGACGCGCCAAACTGTTTCTGTTCCCTCTAAGCTGCACGCGTGTGCATTTGCGCACAGCAAAGATATGCTGCGCAGTAAATAAAATCCAAGTTGAACTGTAAACAAAGTAACGGTTAATAATGGTTAATTTTTAACCATGTTGCAACTCTGGTGTGATGGTGTACCACAGTCTCGCTCTTTGAGCAGCAGGTGCTGATCGGAGCGCGCCACTGATGGATGGGTTGGGCAGACGCCTTTATGGTTGGGCGGCATTGAAAGGACATGGCAGCAAAAAATTTTAATAAATAAATAAATATAAAAGCCAGTCCACAAGCATCCTCGTTCACATTATTTATTGACTGTATCTAAAAAAAAAAAATCAAATATATGTTTAATTCAAATGAAAATATAAAATAATGCAATGCAACATACAATGATTTAAATTGTATTGTGTATACTTGGTCATCAAATCAGTGTCAGTTAACTCTGTCAACCAGGTTGGCTGTAGGGATTTTAAGGTCCAGCAGGTGTCAGTGTTCAGTGACACAGTATCGGCACAGTATTAATACAGTTTGGCAATGTGTTGAAACGCTTCATGACGCCTCATCGACCCATCACTAGTTCAAACATTGTATCTTGAAGGAGGTGCCGTGTATCAGGATGAAAATGCAGCAATACACACAGCAAGACTGGTGAAAGATTGGTTTGATGACCATGAAAGTGAAGTTGAACATCTCCCATGGCCTGCACAGTCACTAGATCTAAATATTATTGAGCCACTTTGGGGTGTTTTGGAGGAGCGAGTCAGGAAACATTTTCCTCCACCAGCATCACGTCGTGACCTGCTGGCCACTATCCTGCAAGAAGAATGGCTTAAAATCCCTCTGACCACTGTGCAGGACTTGTTTATGTCATTCCCAAGACGAATTGACGCTGTATTGGCCGCAAAAGGAGGCCCTACACCATACTAATAAATGATTGTGGTCTAAAACCAGGTGTTTCAGTTTGATTGTCCAACCCCTGTATATTTAAATGGTAGATCTGTAAACATGCTGTTACAATAATTAGGCTGACTGCAGATGAATGAAGGACTAGTTTCTCCAGGTCCTGCAAAGTAATCACACATTTCATCTGATATTCTTAAGGCTGATTTTGTAATTGCCTTAACTTGTTTTTTAAAATTTAGGTCTGAATCTGTCACTAAATCCAGATTTCTGGCATGGTTGGTGGTTTTTAGAAGTATAGATTAATATCCCTGTCCATCAATCTTACTGATAAAAGCACCATAACACAACTATGCTAACAGAAACATGGAGGAACCCATTTTTTCCCCTCAGATCTTATGACAACATCAACACCTTTGTTAAGATAAGAGGGTGTGAATATTTTACTGGTCGTGGGCAACTCTCATAGGTCCGTTGACAATAAACTTGACAGCGGAGCGAACTAGGGAGTCCTTATTTCTCCAGTTTGGGACATGCCTAAGGCAACCCTTGATGCTAAGGCTGTCTGCTGCTTCTTCAACGGCAAAATTAGCCTCATTGGTGGTTTCACCTTCTTTTGTCTGAATAAAGATGAATACACATGAGTCCACCCCGCCTCTCCCCCAGTGACCGCTGGAGATAGGCACCAGCAACCCCCGCCACCCCATCAGGGATTAGGCGGGTCTGAAAATGGATGGACGGACACATGAGTCTCACCAATAAACTCATGCTAAGTGCATGTCTTTGGACAATGGAAGGAAACCGGTGTGCCTGAAGGGGGCCACATATACACAGGGAGAACATGCAAACTTAACACAGAGGCTGTTGAGCCTCATCTGTGGTAGGCCCACCTTATCCAGGACTAAGCATTTTAAAAAGTATTGAAGGTGACAAATGACAGTTTATACTCATACCTTGATTAGCTGCTCCCGGAGTTTGTGATCATGCAGAACTTCTGGTCTGAAAGGGGCCTTTGGAAGCCCGCAAATTGCTGACTGAGAAAAAAAGTTGGGGAACTCCTCCACGGACAACACAGACTGTAATAATTTTTGCTACAAAGTAGTACAACTTTGCTTCCAATGCTGCAGAAGAAACATAAAAGGATGGTTAGTTAAATGACTACCCAAGACTAAATTCCTCTGCTTAAAATAGACTGAATTCACTAGAATGAGGAAGGCATGATTAAAACGAACCCTGACATACAAAATACCCTAGCACTAATATGTGACGTTTATTTGATGGCTGGCTGGAGAAATACTCATGTCCACTCCACTGATCAGCTAAGACAAAATGGCTTTTAGGGTAACTCTGAGAGATGGGAAGAGGAGAAAGATTAACTGTAATGTAACAATTCTATAATCTCATTTTAAAAGTTTTGGTTTTTTGTGACCAGAAGTTCAATTCAATTTATTTAAATGTTATTTATATAGTGCCAATTCACAACACAACCTTGTATAGGCATATTGAAATTTTAGATATCTGAAATTCCAATTTAATTCGTCATATAATCAGTAGTGGATATATGTAATGTCATTTCTACTAGTAGAAATATATTTTTGATGTCAAGAATTATATATCTGGATATCTAGAATGTTTTATTTATTTTTTATATCTGAAATGATGATGACTAGTATTGACTGGATTATGGAGATCTGAAATTAGATTTCATCCTAGTCGGAATTCAGTTTTAGACATCCGGAATGTTTATTTTAGATTGGAAGAATGTTATTGTAGATGTCTGTAAATAAAAGCCCTATACACATGAATGGGGAAAGTGACGTAATTTGTACTACTTTGAATTATATTCAAGATATCTGAAATATTCATTTTAGATAGGACAAATGTTATTGTAGATGTCTGAAATGTAAATTTTGACTAGGAAGGAATGTATTTGAGATGTCTGGTATACATATTCAGTCAAGCTAATAAATGTTAAAACGGCCTGCCATACCAGCGCAGTACATGGCACTTGGCCGACACGGGACCCAGCGATAACTGTATGGGGGGGAGAGACGCATGCACCTCGACTAACAGCAGCTTAAGCAGCCTATATCCCGCTCTCAAGATAAAAGCATCTACAAAACAGGCAGCGCTGTGGCCACTTTACTCAGTGTAACACAGTAGCTCTCTAGCACATAGCAAGCTGCTGCGTGGGGGCCATAGGTTCGCCCACTTTGCTTGCCTGTCTGAAAATATTTAGACATCTAACCTCACACCATTACAAACATTCCTCAACGTGAACTAAGTTAGTAAGCGTACAATTTATTGTAAATAGCAACAGAATAGGCTAACAACATGACACCAATTATTTTCAACCTGTTTCATCTACTTACCGACAACTTCACCGCTGTTCCCTCTTGCTGGTAAAAAGCTGTCTGGCCTGGGGAGTGCCGAACAAGACTTCTTTGTCAGAAAGACGTCGTTGGTTTAGACACTTGTCAATCAAACATGTCTGACCAATAGAGAAGCACCCGCCCACCGCGGTACGTTTGTGTCAAAATGATTCAATCGAAAAAATTTGAACTTCAAAACTTTTTGAGCTTCAAAAAAAAAAGTGATTCAAACGAAAAAATCTGAACTTCAAAACTTTTTTCACTTAAAAAAAAAGATTCAATCAAAAAAAATTGAACTTTAAAACTTTTTTCTCTTCAAAAAAAAGTTATTTAATCAAAAAATTTTGAACTTCAATTTTTTTTTCTTCAAAAAAAACAAAAAAAAAAACAACGAAAAAACACATTCTCTTCAATACTTTTTTATTGACGGATAATTTTTTTTTGCATTTAATTTATTTATTTTTAATTGAAAATATTTTTTTTGATTGAAACAACTTTTTTGGAATTGAATGATTAAGACACAAATGTCCTACCCATGTATACCCCAAACGCAAAAAAGATTACTTCAATCAAAGAAAACATTTTCAATTAAAAAAAAAGTGTTCAAATGCAATTTTTGGAGTCTCAAATATTTTATTTGCATTCAAAACTATTTTCTATGATTGAAAACGTTTATCTTTTGATTGAAGTGACTTTTTTTATTTATTCCCTTGTTTGTTTGTTTGAAGCAACTTATTTTTTGATTGAATGATAAAGACACAAATGTCCTACCCATTATATGGTCCAATCAAAAAACAATGCTACTTCAATTAAAAACATTGCTTCAAAAAAAAAACGGACTTCTATCAAAGAAAACATTTTCAATCAAAGAAAATCAGTGTTCAAATGTATTTTTTTGAGTCTCAAATATATTTTTGGATTCAAATACTTTTTTTCTTTGATTGAAAAGTTTTTTTTAATTGAAGTGAATTTTTTTTAATTGAAAATATATTTTTTGATTGAAGCAACCTTTTTTTGATTGAATAATAAAGACACAAATCTGCCTTCATACAAGAGTAAACTCAAATGTAAAGCTGTCAACAATGTGAAGCCACACGAGCCAAGTTAACGAAACATCAACACCGGTCATTATGGAGGAATTTATTATTATTATTATTATTATTATTATTATTATTATTATTATTATTATTATTATTAAAATCCCACTGACTAAAACGTTTGGACATTCAGAGTGATTCACTTCCACAGCGGTGTTTTAATTTGAAGACAAAGCGGAAGTTGCGCGGTCCGCCTAGAAGAAAAACTTAGCCAGTGAGTTTGACAAGTTTGCGTGAAGCGCAGCGTTTCCTCGTACTAGTTTTCTGAACGCAAGCAATAGAAAAAAGGATTTTAGTCGAAGGCTCCCGGATCTCGTTATTCAGCATAAATGCCGACTTCTCCGGCGTTGGGTGCCTTCTGTGTTCCTTGGTGAGTCCTCGTTAAAGGCGTTATGCATGTTGATTTCTCTCACACCTCTCTGCTTCCTGCTGTACCGTTACACCACAACCTGCTGCTGGAACTCACTTTCATGGTGGCTTTTTTTATATTACATTTATTATTATCCCGTATTTGCTCTTTTTCGTGCTATCGCTGTAGTCATTTAGGCATAAAAGTGCGTCTGACCCAAAACAACTGACCGAGCGCTATTCTAGTCCTTCCACGCTGTTTGGCTTTTGCTTCCTGCTTTTCGAAGCTTCCTCTGCTGATGCAGAAAGAAGCAGAAGGGAAACTCCACCGATGTCTTAATGTTTCAGTGTAAGCACTTCTGGAATGAGGGCTGCAGTCATAACCAAATGAGTTGATCATTGTGTTCTAAATAGTCACTAAAAGTCCATCACTCTGATCCAGGAATTCAGATACACTTTAATTCAACTTCTCATATCACATATAAAGGCAGACCTCTCAACTTTTGTAGAAAGTTAAGAGTGAGATTATGTTAAATTTCGCCAGCCGGGGGGTCCAGTCAGTTCCATTTCATTTTTATCCGGACATGGAAGTAGACATGTATTACTTTTGTTAAAACGTGAAAGAGAAGTGTTGTTCAGTTAGTGGGTTTAAAAAAAAACACAACCTTTTTTTTAGGAATGGAGAACTGCTATTTTTATTTTATTTTATTAAAGAGTACCACTTATGCAGAGTGTCTCAAGGCTCCAAGCTTGGCCTCTTCCTCTTCTCTCTTTACTCCTTCCCTTAGGAGTTAGTGCTACCAGAAAAACGAGAGCACGTTTCTCCAGTTTAGGCAGCAATTCATTGGCTACTGGTTCACATTTGGATTGATTTTAAAATTCTTTTATTTGTTTTAAAATATCTTCATGGCCTTGCTTTCCAGTATGTGTCAGACCTGCGTCATCTGCGCACTCCCTCTGGTTTGCTCAGGTCTGCAGATCAGTTTTATTTTACTCTTTCAAAAAACAAAGAGTGCAAAGAGGTAACCGCACTTTCTCTGTGTTTGCACAAAACTCTGGATTCAAAACTGTAGCTTTACATATCAGGCAGGCCATTTCACTTTCTGGGTTTAATGTTCTCTTAAAAATATATTTTTTTGGCTTTTAACCCAGTTTCAGATGTTAGCTTTTGAAGTTTGTATTGTTTGTTTTTGTGGATCTGCATTTTATTTTACATTTTGCTGGCTTTAATTTTTATTCTGTTTTGATATCTGCATTATTAGATTCACATCTAGGCAATGAAAACGCACCCGCTTATCAGTAATCTATGGGTTTGTTTATAGCACACAGGGGCTCATGCTGCGTCTTTTAGCATGATCCAGCTGCTGATGTTTTCTCTCTTTTCCGTTCCATGCACTTATAGACTGTTACAGTTCATAACCAAGTGAATTTCTCCAATGTGAGATCAATAAAGCTCATCTTATCTTATCTTAACCATTGTCATCACCATTCACAGTGACAGGTTTAACATGTTTGTGAAAGTGCCCTTGTGTATGTAAAGTTTATCCAAAAGTTTATCCAAAAGAAAAATGCTCAATAGTGGTTGTGAAGAGCCAAAGATCCGCTCCCCAGCATATTCCAAGAAGTAGCCACCAGGGGTCCGTTCTTCGTACGTTGCTTAAAACATCCGAGATCAAGTGACACATCCAAGATGATGTCATCCGGCTAACCATGATCCGGCTAATTGGGTTCTTCGAACACACCTGTTGTTTATGATTAGTATGGCTGGATTGAGTTATCTGAGATAACTGCGCGTTCATGCGTTTGTTTAAAAAGGGAAATGTGTTGATAGTAGAAACAATGATCAGCAACGCTGCTATTGGCTGTTCAGCATGGCCAAAGAACGCCCACAGATTTTCTCTCAAGCAGAACAAGAGAACACCCCCCGTTAATGGGGAGTTTTTCTTTCCACTGTCGCTCTATGCTTGCTCAGTATGAGGGATTGCTGCAAAGCCATGTACAATGCAGACGACTCTCCCTGTAGCTCTACGCTTCTCCAGGAGTGAATGCTGCTTGTTGGGACTTTGACGCCATCAACTGGTTCCCTTTATATAGGACATTTTTGACCACTCTGTATAATCTGGCTCCGTGTCAACTCTATGAAAGAGATCAAATAGGTATTCTTGTGTCATGAAAGGCCTTCTGTCTTCTATACCAACTTGAGTAGTTCAAAGGTTGCATGTAAATGAATATCTGTGTTAGTCATTTAGCGGTCTGTTACAACCCATATATCAAATCCACTTGTGTTTCTGATTCTGCTATAGAAAGCTGTCAGGCTGACGGTTGGTAAAGACATTCCTCTAGATCGGGGCTGCTTCAGTAAAAGGCTCAGTGTAAGAACTATGCTAAAAGCCCATTATATTTCCTGTTATATGGGGTAAATAAGCTTGAAATAAAAACAGTAACTATATGTTGAAGCGTTTTTTCAGAAAACACATATCAATATTGAATTTCAGAAGGTACACAATACCCTAATTCTGCAATGATCTGGTCTGTGATTGATTGATTTGATTGATTGATTCATTAATTCATTCATCGGACTCGTAGTCCATAAAAAAACAAAAATACACCACAACATATATAATAATTACTATGAAAATTACTATGAAAAATGGAGACTTTCTTATTTTGAAAACATCCGTCAGCTTTATTATTATTATTTATTTATTTTTTTGTCTGTCGGTCGGTCGGTATATATATCCCAATTCTTCAATAAAAGGCTTTCTTAACTATATAGGCTTTTATTTTGTAGAGGGTTTAGGTCTAATTTTCAGAGTCCAGTGGGGTTTTCTTTTAAGGACTGGTTTACATCCATTAGGGATATAGAGCTTACTTTTCTGCAACTGGGTACTAGGTGCATCTTAAAGGGTTTTATCTATGAGAATCTAATAACTTTATTTAAGTCTTAAAGACTGAAGTTGCAGAAATCTGTTTAGACCCACTTGGAGCTTCTCACCTTACATAGTCATTACCGGACAAAAACATGGCTGTGGCTCTAATTTAAACAGCACCTGGTGCATTTCTACTACAATGTTTTCCACTAGTGGGAATCCTTCTTCTGCTGCTTTGTGGCCTAAATCTGTAGGTGCGTGTCATTCTGCTGAGTACTTGTCAGTTTTACGCGAAAGGGCCTCAGCTTTTTCCTCCCCCTGTAGAGGCCATGCTCTCTGTCACTGAAATCGGGATGGGACAGGTTTGACTGAAAGCCGTGAGACCTAGAGACATCGTGTGAAAGCAGAAGCGCGAGCCTACAAGCTGAGCGTCAAGAGCGGATTCCCCCAAAAATAGAACGCCTCCCTCCTCTCTGTCATCTCAACTTGTTCTTTTTTTCTTTCCACCCCAAAGTTTGCGGTGCTTAAATGCTACATTAGGAGAAAAGCGTAGCAGGGGTGAACGTACCGTCCTCTCTACCGCAGAGAACAATAAGTACAACTTTGGTTTTGGGGGCAAAGTTTGACCAAGCAAAGCCTCGAAAGCAGGGAATTCTGATGATCGCCAATTCATTCAACGCCATTCATTCCTGTGGAATTTGTAGATTTGGTTTTCGGCGGATTACGTCGCCATGGTGATCCCAAAACGGTAATAGGAATAAAAGTACGCATGTTTTTTTGGTTCGGTTTGCATCAGCGTAGATGGAAGAATAATCAAGGGTCCAGTTTGGCAGTGGTGAATAATGGGAGCTTCCATTCGTTGCTATGGCAGCTAGTTAAAGCTACAGAGACCTGCTGCTGGATTGGATGCAGAGCCTCAGAATATCAAATGTTCTGCAAACGGGACGAATGCGACAGACTGGTTTGGGCTCGGTTCAGCAGTCTTCTTGATTAAAAAGCAGATTCTGTGTGAGATTAGCCCGAAGAGATAGTGTCTGGAGCTCGAAGCATTTTGCATCAAGAACTGGTCAACAGTTTTCAGCTAACCAGGAGGAGAGACGTGTGGAGAGCTATGCAAAACACTCCTACACCGAACGCTACATTAGAAAGCAGAATAAAGTTTTGGTTGGTGGGGAATGTCCGTATTTTCTGTTCCTACTACCAGATGAATTGCTGTGTGATGTTTCACAGTGGAACACAGCAGTGGGTCTGCAAAATAGACCCCATGTTTTGGGTTTTGTTTAAATAGCAGCGAAAATCCCAGAATAATAACTGATGCTTTTTATTGGCGCACACTCCGGATGAAGAAGTGAGCAATCCGAGCTCTGCAGCAACAATCCCCAGGTTGACACACAGACAGTGGTGCTTCTATAAGCTGAGATAACAGCCAGTGATCAGCAGTACAAAGGGGATAACGGCAGGACTGGCTATGACCCATAGAACCAGAGAAATATATATTAGTTACGACTGAGAATGACTCGATCTGGGCTCCAGAATGGAGTTAGAGACGGATCAGATCTTTGCTCTCCATGGCAACAAGATGTTTGCATGATCACAGGTAATAATTAACCCACCTGTTGTGTCCAAGCTAGGCAATGGACCGGCAGCAGTTCCAGGTGAGCGACGAAGAGCGCGACGTGGCACGGGAAGAAAGCCGCAGGAGGAGGAGAAAGAAAGCCATCACCTCTTCCTCCTCCGCCTCCATGGATCAGGTCAATGTCGAGTTTGTGCTGCCCACAGCAGCGCGGGGTGGGAGCGGCCCCGACTCTCTGCTGCTGGAGGTCCCCGGGAACTGGACCGTGGAACAGGTTGGGGACGCTGAGGGGGGGGGGATTCCCAGTGACATAGATTGAAACTTTCGGTGCATACTTTCAAAGATCTGTCGCCTGTTCCTTGTCTTCCAGGTGAAAGCCCAGGTCTGGATGAAGGCGGTGTCTTTAAGCCTCTGTCCCGACTTCTACCAGCGCTTCTCTCCGGACCACTGCATCCTCCTCTACCAGAAGAAGGGCACTGTGTGCGAGATCTATGACAAGCACCAGGTCTTCCAAACTCTGGACTGCATTCGTTACTGGAGAGGTACTGCTTGCCTGCTGGACCCAGACACACCAAACAGTTGCTCTCTGTCTGCAGTGGTGCCTTAACACTTTTTTATGTTTCCTGCCACTGATCAGGTTAGGTTGCAATATGTATTTTCAGAGAGATTTGCCAGATGATGAATGCTCTTACAGTAATGGCTTTGTACTCTCTGCATCACTGCTTATTACTAAGGTTGAAATTTCCTAAAAACCTTAAATCTGAAGAGTTGTTTCCAGATTAAGCTTTAGGCATTGTGACTCACTTAAGGTTTGAGTAGCTTTAGTCCCTGTATTTCATCAGTATAAACTGAGTCACCAATGACTGATTTAGCAATATCCTTTTAGCAGCAGCTGATATTTAGTCCCAGCAGGAGCTACTGCAGAAAAAGGTCTTGCGTTTCTAAACGTTTTCCTGACTTTACACGTCCAGCTACAGGGGCTCCATAAAGGCATGTTTTTGCTGTTGCTAGCAAATATTTTCTGTCAACACTGTCAGCAGAAGGGCAAGGCTATTGTGAGCGAACATGTACGTTTCCTCTGTCCTCTGATATCACTCATATATAATCCGATTTGTACATATATGAGTATAAAGTTACTTGTTAAGCGTTATGCTCTAACGCAGGGTTTTGTTTTGCACCTCGTAACGTATAAGGGACCGGTTTCAGCTGTCCACACGAATAGCGGTGGGAGCCGACCGTGCAGAGCATGTTAACATGACACTAACAGATACAAACATCAGTACAGTCCATTTTTCACCATTAACATTATTGTAAAGGGTAAAAATAGCTTCCATTAGAAAGTATACACAGCAAAAAGGGAACAAAAACTTAGTAAAATTTTCTTGAAATCGGTGTATTTGCCATTGATTTGACCAAATAAAAAACATTATCTCTCAATGGAATAAGATTTCTGCACTTAAAATACTAACAACTCATCTGCATCATCTTATTTCAAGTGCAGTATATCTAATTGTCTTATTTTAGGGCTCCAAATACTCCTTCCTCTGGCAGATAATCTTATTTACCTGCTCAAATGCACAACAAATACACTAATCTCAAGAAACTTCTACTAATTTTTAGATCCCTTTTTGTAGTGTATCCCAGATGTAATAGATTAAGAGAAAACATGGATTCTATAAGAAATTTTACAAGAAGTAATGATATAGGTAGGGATTTTATTTTTTTATTGAAACAGCAAATAACTTGTCTGGGTTTCAGAATCAACAAGAGTGCATTGAATGATGGATCAGATTGCGTCAGGGACTCCTAATGCTGATCACTAAAGATCGATTGGGACATCGCTAGTCTGAGCAGACATGGCTTCTTTCAACTACTTGAGCTGACCCCGTTGCATGATCACTAGACTGTCCCCCTAAGAACTTCACACCTCCTATTTTTTTTTTTTGTGTGTTGCAACAGCTCTGAAGAAAGACGTGGGTCGCATCCAGCTGGCTCCCCGTCCGCAGCAGTCAGAGGGAGTCCCAGCAGTACCAGCGCTACCTCAACTACCTGATTGGCTATGACGTGACCGACGTCAGCAACGTTCATGATGACGAGCTGGAGTTTACTCGCAGAAGCTGCTGACGCCGCGACGCATCGAGTTGTCAGACCGGGACTCAAACTTACTCCATGGACCCCTGGGTCACCTGGAAGCCAGTGCCCGAACACCTCCTCTCCAAGGTGGGTTCACATCACCAAGTTCTGAACTACATTAATCGTCTTCCATCGTCCTCTCCTAACGCAACATTGGCACATTGACACAAAAATGACACGCTGATTGTTTTGGACTTGTTAATGGTAAAGCTTTACGGCTCGCAGTATTCTGAAACGCACACCGGTGATGTTTGTCTCATCAGCTAAGAAGTGTACACTTCCCACTGCATGCCCACTATGAAGTAGGAATGCGTACTTGTGACCTGCAGGACCCTGCGGTTAGTGCTAACACCTTTAGTGTAGTGCAGCAGCACGACTAAATCTAATTTCCCCTGTTATGTGGGCAGCTTTGAGTGGTGCTGTTCTAAAATAGTTGGTAACGTGCGGTCACTCTTCTAATACGCTCCACAAT